>NC_092053.1:67512607-67526040 GCF_003086295.3 Arachis hypogaea
AGAACGAGGGTCAGCACAACGTAAAAAAAAAAAAAAAACAAAAAAAAAACCAGAGGAGCCTGCGAAGATGAGGCCATTACGGCTCGCCTTTAGGTGTCCTCCTCGGGATAGCGTCATTTAAAGAACGAGGGTCAGCACAACGTAAAAAAAAAAACCAGAGTAGCCTGCCGAAGATGAGCCATTACGGCTTGCCTTTAGGTGTCCTCCTCGGATAGCGTCATTTAAAGAACGAGGTCAGCACAACGTAAAAAAAAAATAAACAAAAAAACCAGAGGAGCCTGCCGAAGATGAGGCCATTACGGTTCGCCTTTAGGTGTCCTCCTCGGATAGCGTCATTTAAAGAACGAGGTCAGCACAACGTAAAAAAAAAAAAAAAAAACAAAAAAAAACAGAGGAGCCTCCGAAGATGAGGCCATTACGGCTCGCCTTTAGGTGTCCTCCTCGGGATAGCGTCATTTAAAGAACGAGGGTCAGCACAACGTAAAAAAAAAAAAAAAAACCAAAAAAAAAAAACCAGAGAGCCTGCCGAAGATGAGGCCATTACGGCTCGCCTTTAGGTGTCCTCCTCGGGATAGCGTCATTTAAAGAACGAGGGTCAGCACAACGTAAAAAAAAAACCAGAGTAGCCTGCCGAAGATGAGGCCATTACGGCTTGCCTTTAGGTGTCCTCCTCGGATAGCGTCATTTAAAGAACGAGGTCAGCCAACGTAAAAAAAAAAAAACCAGAAAAAAAAACCAGAGGAGCCTGCCGAAGATGAGGCCATTACGGCTCGCCTTTAGGTGTCCTCCTCAGGATAGCGTCATTTAAAGAACGAGGGTCAGCACAACGTAAAAAAAAAAAAAATCCAGAGTAGCCTGCCGAAGATGAGGCATTACGGCTTGCCTTTAGGTGTCCTCTCGGATAGCGTCATTTAAAGAACGAGGTCAGCACAACGTAAAAAAAAAAAAAAAACCGAAAAAAAAACCAGAGGAGCCTGCGAAGATGAGGCCATTACGGCTCGCCTTTAGGTGTCCTCCTCGGGATAGCGTCATTTAAAGAACGAGGGTCAGCACAACGTAAAAAAAAAAAAAAATCCAGAGTAGCCTGCCGAAGATGAGGCCATTACGGCTTCGCCTTTAGGTGTCCTCCTCGGATAGCGTCATTTAAAGAACGAGGGTCAGCACAACGTAAAAAAAAAAAAAAAAAAAAAAAACCAGAGGAGCCTGCCGAAGATGAGGCCATTACGGCTCGCCTTTAGGTGTCCTCCTCGGGATAGCGTCATTTAAAGAACGAGGGTCAGCACAACGTAAAAAAAAAAAACCAGAGGAGCCTGCCGAAGATGAGCCATTACGGCTCGCCTTTAGGTGTCCTCCAGATAGCGTCATTAAAAACGAGGGTCAGCACAACGTAAAAAAAAAACCAGATAGCCTGCCGAAGATGAGGCCATTACGGCTCGCCTTTAGGTGTCCTCCTCGGATAGCGTCATTTAAAGAACGAGGGTCAGCACAACGTAAAAAAAAAAAAAAACAAAAAAAAACAGAGGAGCCTGCCGAAGATGAGGCCATTACGGCTCGCCTTTAGGTGTCCTCCTCGGGATAGCGTCATTTAAAGAACGAGGGTCAGCACAACGTAAAAAAAAAAAAAAAAAAAAAAAAAACCAGAGAGCCTGCGAAGATGAGGCCATTACGGCTCGCCTTTAGGTGTCCTCCGGATAGTCATTTAAAGAACGAGGTCACCAAGTAAAAAAAAAAAAAAAAAAAAACCAGAGAGCCTGCCGAAGATGAGGCCATTACGGCTCGCCTTTAGGTGTCCTCCTCGGATAGCGTCATTTAAAGAACGAGGGTCAGCACAACGTAAAAAAAAAATCCAGAGTAGCCTGCCGAAGATGAGGCATTACGGTTGCCTTTAGGTGTCCTCCTCGGGATAGCGTCATTTAAAGAACGAGGTCAGCCAACGTAAAAAAAAAAAAAAAAAAAAAAACCAGAGGAGCCTGCCGAAGATGAGGCCATTACGGCTCGCCTTTAGGTGTCCTCCTCGGATAGCGTCATTTAAAGAACGAGGGTCAGCACAACGTAAAAAAAAAAAAAAAAAAAAATCCAGAGAGCCTGCCGAAGATGAGGCCATTACGGCTCGCCTTTAGGTGTCCTCCTCGGATAGCGTCATTTAAAGAACGAGGGTCAGCACAACGTAAAAAAAAAAAAAAAAAAAAAAAACCAGAGAGCCTGCCGAAGATGAGGCCATTACGGCTCGCCTTTAGGTGTCCTCCTCGGGATAGCGTCATTTAAAGAACGAGGTCAGCACAACGTAAAAAAAAAAAACAAAAAAAAAACCAGAGAGCCTGCCGAAGATGAGGCCATTACGGCTGCCTTTAGGTGTCCTCCTCGGATAGCGTCATTTAAAGAACGAGGGTCAGCACAACGTAAAAAAAAAAAATCCAGAGAGCCTGCCGAAGATGAGGCCATTACGGCTGCCTTTAGGTGTCCTCCTCGGATAGCGTCATTTAAAGAACGAGGGTCAGCACAACGTTAAAAAAAAAAAAAAAAACCAGAAGAGCCTGCCGAAGATGAGGCCATTACGGCTGCCTTTAGGTGTCCTCCTCGGGATAGCGTCATTTAAAGAACGAGGGTCAGCACAACGTAAAAAAAAAAAAAAAAAAAAAAACCAGAGAGCCTGCCGAAGATGAGGCCATTACGGCTCGCCTTTAGGTGTCCTCCTCGGGATAGCGTCATTTAAAGAACGAGGGTCAGCACAACGTAAAAAAAAAATCCAGAGTAGCCTGCCGAAGATGAGGCCATTACGGCTGCCTTTAGTGTCCTCCTCGGGATAGCGTCATTTAAAGAACGAGGGTCAGCCACAACGTAAAAAAAAAAAAACCAAAAAAAAAAACCAGAGGAGCCTGCCGAAGATGAGGCCATTACGGCTCGCCTTTAGGTGTCCTCCTCGGGATAGCGTCATTTAAAGAACGAGGGTCAGCACAACGTAAAAAAAAAAAAAAACCAAAAAAAAAAACCAGAGGAGCCTGCCGAAGATGAGGCCATTACGGCGCCTTTAGGTGTCCTCCTCGGGATAGCGTCATTTAAAGAGCGAGGGTCAGCACAACGTAAAAAAAAAATCCAGAGTAGCCTGCCGAAGATGAGGCCATTACGGCTTGCTTTAGGTGTCCTCCTCGGGATAGCGTCATTTAAAGAACGAGGGTCAGCACAACGTAAAAAAAAAACGAAAACCGAGGAGCCTGCCGAAGATGAGGCCATTACGGCTCGCCTTTAGGTGTCCTCCTCGGGATAGCGTCATTTAAAGAACGAGGGTCAGCAACAACGTAAAAAAAAAACAAATCAGAAAAAAAACCAGAGGAGCCTGCCGAAGATGAGGCCATTACGGCTCGCCTTTAGGTGTCCTCCTCGGGATAGCGTCATTTAAAGAACGAGGGTCAGCACAACGTAAAAAAAAACAAAATCCAGAGGAGCCTGCCGAAGATGAGGCCATTACGGCTCGCCTTTAGGTGTCCTCCTCGGATAGCGTCATTTAAAGAACGAGGGTCAGCACAAAAAAAAAAAAAACAAAAAAAAAATCCAGAGAGCCTGCCGAAGATGAGGCATTACGCTGCCTTTAGGTGTCCTCCTCGGGATAGCGTCATTTAAAGAACGAGGGTCAGCACAACGTAAAAAAAAAAAAAAAAAAAAAAACCAGAGGAGCCTGCCGAAGATGAGGCCATTACGGTTGCCTTTAGGTGTCCTCCTCGGATAGCGTCATTTAAAGACGAGGTCAGCACAACGTAAAAAAAAAAACCAGATAGCCTGCGAAGATGAGGCCATTACGGCTGCCTTTAGGTGTCCTCCTCGGGATAGCGTCATTTAAAGAACGAGGGTCAGCACAACGTAAAAAAAAAAAATCCAGAGAGCCTGCGAAGATGAGGCCATTACGACTGCCTTTAGGTCTCCTCGGAATAGCGTCATTTAAAGAACAGGGTCAGCACAAGTAAAAAAAAAATCAGAGTAGCCTGCCGAAGATGAGGCCATTACGGCTTGCCTTTAGGTGTCCTACTCGGGATAGCGTCATTTAAAGAACGAGGGTCAGCACAACGTTAAAAAAAAAAAAAAAAACCAGAAGGAGCCTGCCGAAGATGAGGCCATTACGGCTCGCCTTTAGGTGTCCTCCTCGGGATAGCGTCATTTAAAGAACGAGGGTCAGCACAACGTAAAAAAAAAAAAAAACAAAAAAAAAAAACCAGAGGAGCCTGCCGAAGATGAGGCCATTACGGCTCGCCTTTAGGTGTCCTCCTCGGGATAGCGTCATTTAAAGAGGAGGTCAGCACAAGTAAAAAAAAATCCAGAGTAGCTTGCCGAAGATGAGGCCATTACGGCTTGCCTTTAGGTGTCCTCTCGGGATGCGTCATTTAAGAACGAGGGTCAGCACAACGTAAAAAAAAAAAAAAAACAAAAAAAAACCAGAGGAGCCTGCCGAAGATGAGGCCATTACGGCTCGCCTTTAAGGTGATCTCTCCTGCGGGATAGCGTCATTTAAAGAACGAGGGTCAGCACAACTGTAAAAAAAAAAAAAAAAAAATCCAGGAGGTAGCCTGCCGAAGATGAGGCCATTACGGCTTGCCTTTAGGTGTCCTCCTCGGGATAGCGTCATTTAAGAACGAGGTCAGCACAACGTAAAAAAAAAAAAAAAAAAAAAACCAGAGGAGCCTGCCGAAGATGAGGCCATTACGGCTCGCCTTTAGGTGTCCTCCTCGGGATAGCGTCATTTAAAGAACGAGGGTCAGCACAACGTTAAAAAAAAAAAAACTAAAAAAAAAACAGAGACCTGCCGAAGATGAGGCCATTACGGCTCGCCTTTAGGTGTCCTCTCGGGATAGGCATTTAAAGACGAGGTCAGCACAACGTAAAAAAAATCCAGAGGAGGCCTGCCGAAGATGAGGCCATTACGGCTTGCCTTTAGGTGTCCTCCTCGGGATAGCGTCATTTAAAACGAGGGTCAGCCCAACGTAAAAAAAAAAAAAAAAAAAAAAACCAGAGGAGCCTGCCGAAGATGAGGCCATTACGGCTCGCCTTTAGGTGTCCTCCTCGGGATAGCGTCATTTAAGAACGAGGGTCAGCACAACGTAAAAAAAAAAAAACCAGAGTAGCTGCCGAAGATGAGTCCATTACGGCTTGCCTTTAGGTGTCCTCCTCGGGATAGCGTCATTTAAAGACGAGGGTCAGCCAACGTAAAAAAAAAACCAGAAAAAAAAACCAGAGGCGCGAAGATGAGGCCATTACGGCTGCCTTT
The DNA here is from genome assembly GCF_003086295.3 of Arachis hypogaea. NCBI lineage: Eukaryota > Viridiplantae > Streptophyta > Magnoliopsida > Fabales > Fabaceae > Arachis > Arachis hypogaea. The sequence goes on from NC_092053.1 coordinate 67,517,862, forward strand.
AGGTGTCCTCCTCAGGATAGCGTCATTTAAAGAACGAGGTCAGCACAACGTAAAAAAAAAACCAGAGGAGCCTGCCGAAGATGAGGCCATTCGGCTCGCCTTTAGGTGTCCTCCTCGGGAAGCGTCATTTAAAAAAGGGTCAACAACGTAAAAAAAAAAAAAAAAAAAAACAGAGGAGCCTGCCGAAGATGAGGCCATTACGGCTCGCTTAGTGTCCTCCTCGGGATTAGCGTCATTTAAAGAAGCGAGGTCAGCACAACGTAAAAAAAAAAAAAAAATCCAGAGTAGCCTGCCGAAGATGAGCATTACGGCTTCCTTTAGGTGTCCTATCGGAAACGTCATTTAAAGAACAAGGGTAGCACAACGTAAAAAAAAAAAACAGAAACCGGGAGCCCTGCCGAAGATTGAGGGCCATTACGGCTCGCCTTTAGGTGTCCCTCCTCAGGATAGCCGTCATTTAAAGAACGAGGGTCAGCACAACGTAAAAAAAAAAACAAAAAAACCAGAGGAGCCTGCCGAAGATGAGGCATTACGGCTGCCTTTAGGTGTCCTCTCTGAGATAGCGTCATTTAAAGAACGAGGGTCAGCACAACGTAAAAAAAAAACGGAGCAGCTGCCGAAGATGAGCATACGGCTCGCCTTTAGGTGTCCTCCTCGATAGCTATTTAAAGAACGAGGGTCAGCACAACGTAAAAAAAAAACCAGAGTAGCCTGCCGAAGATGAGGCCATTACGGCTTGCCTTTAGGTGTCCTCCTCGGATAGCGTCATTTAAAGAACGAGGGTCACAACGTAAAAAAAAAAGAAAAAAAAAACCAGAGGAGCCTGCCGAAGATGAGGCCATTACGGCTCGCCTTTAGGTGTCCTCCTCGGGATAGCGTCATTTAAAGAACGAGGTCAGCACGTAAAAAAAAAACGAAAAAAAAAAAAAAAACCAGAGAGCCTGCCGAAGATGAGGCCATTACGGTCGCCTTTAGGTGTCCTCTTAGCGTCATCGCCCTTTAGGTGTCCTCCTCGGATAGCGTCATTTAAAGAACGAGGGTCAGCACGTAAAAAAAAAAACCAGAAAAAAAACCAGAGGAGCCTGCCGAAGATGAGGCCATTACGGCTCGCCTTTAGGTGTCCTCCTCGGATAGCGTCATTTAAAGAACGAGGGTCAGCACACGTAAAAAAAAATCCAAAAAAAAACCAGAAGCCTGCCGAAGATGAGGCCATTCGCCTTTAGGTGTCCTCCGTCATTGGGAAGCGTCATTTAAAGAACGAGGGTCAGCACAACGTAAAAAAAAAAACCAGAAAAAAAACCAGAGGAGCCTGCCGAAGATGAGGCCATTACGGCTCGCCTTTAGGTGTCCTCCTCGGGATAGCGTCATTTAAAGAACGAGGGTCAGCACAACGTAAAAAAAAAAAGAAAAGAAAAAAAAAAAGCCTGCCGAAGATGAGGCCATTACGGCTCGCCTTTAGGTGTCCTCCTCGGATAGCGTCATTTAAAGAACGAGGTCAGCAACGTAAAAAAAAAAAAAAAACCGAAAAAAAAAACCAGAGGAGCCTGCCGAAGATGAGGCCATTACGGCTTCGCCTTTAGGTGTCCTCCTCGGATAGCGTCATTTAAAGAACGAGGGTCAGCACAACGTAAAAAAAAAACCAGAGTAGCTGCCGAAGATGAGGCCATTACGGCTTGCCTTTAGGTGTCCTCCTCGGGATAGCGTCATTTAAAGAACGAGGGTCACAACGTAAAAAAAAAAAAAAGAAAAAAAAACCAGAGGAGCCTGCCGAAGATGAGGCCATTACGGCTCGCCTTTAGGTGTCCTCCTCGGATAGCGTCATTTAAAGAACGAGGGTCAGCACAAAAAAAAAAAAAGAAAACCGAAAAAAAAACCAGAGAGCCTGCCGAAGATGAGGCCATTACGGCTCGCCTTTAGGTGTCCTCCTCGGGATAGCGTCATTTAAAGAACGAGGTCAGCAACGTAAAAAAAAACAAGAAAAAAAAAAAAAAACCAGAGAGCCTGCCGAAGATGAGGCCATTACGGCTCGCCTTTAGGTGTCCTCCTCGGATAGCGTCATTTAAAGAACGAGGGTCAGCACAACGTAAAAAAAAAACCAGAGAGCCCGAAGAGGCCATTACGGCTTGCCTTTAGGTGTCCTCCTCGGGATAGCGTCATTTAAAGAACGAGGGTCAGCACAACGTAAAAAAAAAAAACCAGAAAAAAAACCAGAGGAGCCTGCCGAAGATGAGGCCATTACGGCTCGCCTTTGGTGTCCTCCTCGGGATAGCGTCATTTAAAGAACGAGGGTCAGCCAACGTAAAAAAAAAAAAAAAACCAAAAAAAAGAGAGCCTGCCGAAGATGAGGCCATTACGGCTCGCCTTTAGGTGTCCTCCTCGGATAGCGTCATTTAAAGAACGAGGTCAGCGTAAAAAAAAAAAAAAAAAAACCGAAAAAAACCAGAAGCCTGCCGAAGATGAGGCCATTACGGTTCGCCTTTAGGTGTCCTCTCGGATAGCGTCATTTAAAGAACGAGGGTCAGCACAACGTAAAAAAAAAAACCAGAGTAGCCTGCCGAAGATGAGGCCATTACGGCTTGCCTTTAGGTGTCCTCCTCGGGATAGCGTCATTTAAAGAACGAGGGTCAGCACAACGTAAAAAAAAAAACCAGAAAAAAACCAGAGGAGCCTGCCGAAGATGAGGCCATTACGGCTCGCCTTTAGGTGTCCTCCTCGGATAGCGTCATTTAAAGAACGAGGGTCAGCACAACGTAAAAAAAAAAAAAACCGAAAAAAAAACCAGAGAGCCTGCCGAAGATGAGGCCATTACGGCTCGCCTTTAGGTGTCCTCCTCGGATAGCGTCATTTAAAGAACGAGGGTCAGCACGTAAAAAAAAAACAAAAAAAGAAAAAAACCAGAGAGCCTGCCGAAGATGAGGCCATTACGGCTTCGCCTTTAGGTGTCCTCCTCGGGATAGCGTCATTTAAAGAACGAGGGTCAGCACAACGTAAAAAAAAAACCAGAGTAGCCTGCCGAAGATGAGGCCATTACGGCTCGCCTTTAGGTGTCCTCCTCGGGATAGCGTCATTTAAAGAACGAGGGTCAGCACAACGTAAAAAAAAAAACCAGAAAAAAAAACCAGAGGAGCCTGCCGAAGATGAGGCCATTACGGCTCGCCTTTAGGTGTCCTCCTCGGGATAGCGTCATTTAAAGAACGAGGGTCAGCACAACGTAAAAAAAAAAAAAAAGAGAGAGCCTGCCGAAGATGAGGCCATTACGGCTCGCCTTTAGGTGTCCTCCTCGGGATAGCGTCATTTAAAGAACGAGGGTCAGCACAACGTAAAAAAAAAAAAACCAGAGAGCCTGCCGAAGATGAGGCCATTACGGCTCGCCTTTAGGTGTCCTCCTCGGATAGCGTCATTTAAAGAACGAGGGTCAGCACAACGTAAAAAAAAAAAAAAAAAAACCAGAGGAGCCTGCCGAAGATGAGGCCATTACGGCTTCGCCTTTAGGTGTCCTCCTCGGGATAGCGTCATTTAAAGAACGAGGGTCAGCACAACGTAAAAAAAAAACCAGAGGAGCCTGCCGAAGATGAGGCCATTACGGCTCGCCTTTAGGTGTCCTCGGGATAGCGTCATTTAAAGAACGAGGGTCAGCACAACGTAAAAAAAAAAAAAAACCAGAAAAACCAGAGCCTGAAGATGAGGCCATTACGGCTCGCCTTTAGGTGTCCTCCTCGGATAGCGTCATTTAAAGAACGAGGGTCAGCACAACGTAAAAAAAAAAAAAAAAAACCGAAAAAAACCAGAGGAGCCTGCCGAAGATGAGGCCATTACGGCTCGCCTTTAGGTGTCCTCCTCGGATAGCGTCATTTAAAGAACGAGGGTCAGCACAACGTAAAAAAAAAAAACCAGAAAAAAACCAGAGGAGCCTGCCGAAGATGAGGCCATTACGGCTCGCCTTTAGGTGTCCTCCTCGGGATAGCGTCATTTAAAGAACGAGGGTCAGCACAACGTAAAAAAAAAAAAAAAAAAGAGGAGCCTGCCGAAGATGAGGCCATTACGGCTCGCCTTTAGGTGTCCTCCTCGGGATAGCGTCATTTAAAGAACGAGGGTCAGCACAACGTAAAAAAAAAAAAAAAGAAAAAGAGGCCTGCCGAAGATGAGGCCATTACGGCTCGCCTTTAGGTGTCCTCCTCGGATAGCGTCATTTAAAGAACGAGGTCAGCGCAACGTAAAAAAAAAAAACCGAAAAAAACCAGAGGAGCCTGCCGAAGATGAGGCCATTACGGCTCGCCTTTAGGTGTCCTCCTCGGATAGCGTCATTTAAAGAACGAGGGTCAGCACAACGTAAAAAAAAAAAACCAGAGTAGCCTGCCGAAGATGAGGCCATTACGGCTTGCCTTTAGGTGTCCTCCTCGGGATAGCGTCATTTAAAGAACGAGGGTCAGCACAACGTAAAAAAAAAAAAAAAACCGAAAAAAAAAGAGGAGCCTGCCGAAGATGAGGCCATTACGGCTCGCCTTTAGGTGTCCTCCTCGGGATAGCGTCATTTAAAGAACGAGGGTCAGCCAACAAAAAAAAAAAAAGAAAAAAAAAAAAACCAGAGCCTGCCGAAGATGAGGCCATTACGGCTCGCTTTAGGTGTCCTCCTCGGGCGTCATTTAAAGAACGAGGGTCAGCACGTAAAAAAAAAAAAAAAAAAAAAAAAACCAGAGGAGCCTGCCGAAGATGAGGCCATTACGGCTCGCCTTTAGGTGTCCTCCTCGGATAGCGTCATTTAAAGAACGAGGGTCAGCACAACGTAAAAAAAAAAAATCCAGAGTAGCCTGCCGAAGATGAGGCCATTACGGCTTGCCTTTAGGTGTCCTCCTCGGATAGCGTCATTTAAAGAACGAGGGTCAGCACAACGTAAAAAAAAAAAATCCAGAAAAAAAACCAGAGGAGCCTGCCGAAGATGAGGCCATTACGGCTCGCCTTTAGGTGTCCTCCTCGGATAGCGTCATTTAAAGAACGAGGGTCAGCACAACGTAAAAAAAAAAAAAAAGAAAAAAAAACCAGAGGAGCCTGCCGAAGATGAGGCCATTACGGCTCGCCTTTAGGTGTCCTCCTCGGGATAGCGTCATTTAAAGAACGAGGGTCAGCACAACGTAAAAAAAAAAAAAAAGCCTGCCGAAGATGAGGCCATTACGGCTTGCCTTTAGGTGTCCTCCTCGGGATAGCGTCATTTAAAGAACGAGGGTCAGCACAACGTAAAAAAAAAAAGAAAAACCAGAGGAGCCTGCCGAAGATGAGGCCATTACGGCTCGCCTTTAGGTGTCCTCCTCGGGATAGCGTCATTTAAAGAACGAGGGTCAGCACAACGTAAAAAAAAAAAAAAAAGAAAAAAAACCAGAGGAGCCTGCCGAAGATGAGGCCATTACGGCTCGCCTTTAGGTGTCCTCCTCGGGATAGCGTCATTTAAAGAACGAGGGTCAGCACAACGTAAAAAAAAAAAAAAAAGAAAAAAAACCAGAGAGCCTGCCGAAGATGAGGCCATTACGGCTCGCCTTTAGGTGTCCTCCTCGGGATAGCGTCATTTAAAGAACGAGGGTCAGCAACGTAAAAAAAAAAAAAAAAAACCGAAAAAAAAGAGCCTGCCGAAGATGAGGCCATTACGGCTCGCCTTTAGGTGTCCTCCTCGGATAGCGTCATTTAAAGAACGAGGGTCAGCACAACGTAAAAAAAAAAACCAGAGAGCTGCCGAAGATGAGGCCATTACGGCTCGCCTTTAGGTGTCCTCCTCGGGATAGCGTCATTTAAAGAACGAGGTCAGCACAACGTAAAAAAAAAAACGAGAAAAAAAACCAGAGGAGCCTGCCGAAGATGAGGCCATTACGGCTCGCCTTTAGGTGTCCTCCTCGGGATAGCGTCATTTAAAGAACGAGGGTCAGCACAACGTAAAAAAAAAAAAAAAGAAAAAAAAACCAGAGGAGCCTGCCGAAGATGAGGCCATTACGGCTTCGCCTTTAGGTGTCCTCTCGGATAGCGTCATTTAAAGAACGAGGGTCAGCACAACGTAAAAAAAAACAGAGTAGAGAGCCTGCCGAAGATGAGGCCATTACGGCTTGCCTTTAGGTGTCCTCCTCGGATAGCGTCATTTAAAGAACGAGGGTCAGCAACGTAAAAAAAAAAAAACCAGAAAAAAAACCAGAGAGCCTGCCGAAGATGAGGCCATTACGGCTCGCCTTTAGGTGTCCTCCTCGGATAGCGTCATTTAAAGAACGAGGGTCAGCACAACGTAAAAAAAAAAAAACCAGAGAGCCTGCCGAAGATGAGGCCATTACGGCTTGCCTTTAGGTGTCCTCCTCGGATAGCGTCATTTAAAGAACGAGGGTCAGCACAACGTAAAAAAAAAAAAAAAGAAAAAAACCAGAGGAGCCTGCCGAAGATGAGGCCATTACGGCTCGCCTTTAGGTGTCCTCCTCGGGATAGCGTCATTTAAAGAACGAGGGTCAGCACAACGTAAAAAAAAAAAAACCGAAAAAAAAACCAGAGAGCCTGCCGAAGATGAGGCCATTACGGCTCGCCTTTAGGTGTCCTCCTCGGATAGCGTCATTTAAAGAACGAGGGTCAGCACAACGTAAAAAAAAAAATCCAGAGAGCCTGCCGAAGATGAGGCCATTACGGCTTGCCTTTAGGTGTCCTCCTCGGGAAGCGTCATTTAAAGAACGAGGTCAGCACAACGTAAAAAAAAAAAACCCAGAAAAAAACCAGAGGAGCCTGCCGAAGATGAGGCCATTACGGTTCGCCTTTAGGTGTCCTCCTCGGGATAGCGTCATTTAAAGAACGAGGGTCAGCACAACGTAAAAAAAAAAAAACCCAGAGTAGCCTGCCGAAGATGAGGCCATTACGGCTTGCCTTTAGGTGTCCTCCTCGGGATAGCGTCATTTAAAGAACGAGGGTCAGCACAACGTAAAAAAAAAAACCAGAAAAAAAACCAGAGGAGCCTGCCGAAGATGAGGCCATTACGGCTCGCCTTTAGGTGTCCTCCTCGGGATAGCGTCATTTAAAGAACGAGGGTCAGCACAACGTAAAAAAAAAAAAACCAGAGAGCCTGCCGAAGATGAGGCCATTACGGCTTGCCTTTAGGTGTCCTCCTCGGGATAGCGTCATTTAAAGAACGAGGGTCAGCACAACGTAAAAAAAAAAAAAAAAATAAAAAAACCAGAGGAGCCTGCCGAAGATGAGGCCATTACGGCTCGCCTTTAGGTGTCCTCCTCAGGATAGCGTCATTTAAAGAACGAGGGTCAGCACAACGTAAAAAAAAAAACCAGAGTAGCCCGAAGATGAGGCCATTACGGCTTGCCTTTAGGTGTCCTCCTCGGATAGCGTCATTTAAAGAACGAGGGTCAGCACAACGTAAAAAAAAAAAAGAAAAAAAAACCAGAGGAGCCTGCCGAAGATGAGGCCATTACGGCTCGCCTTTAGGTGTCCTCCTCGGGATAGCGTCATTTAAAGAACGAGGGTCAGCACACGTAAAAAAAAAAAAGAAAAACCGAAAAAAAAAACCAGAGGAGCCTGCCGAAGATGAGGCCATTACGGCTCGCCTTTAGGTGTCCTCCTCGGGATAGCGTCATTTAAAGAACGAGGGTCAGCACAACGTAAAAAAAAAAAAAAAAACCCAAAAACCAGAGGAGCCTGCCGAAGATGAGGCCATTACGGCTCGCCTTTAGGTGTCCTCCTCAGGGATAGCGTCATTTAAAGAACGAGGCAGCACAAAAAAAAAAAAAAAAAAAAACCAGAGTAGCCTGCCGAAGATGAGGCCATTACGGCTCGCCTTGGTGTCCTCCTCGGGATAGCGTCATTTAAAGAACGAGGGTCAGCCCAACGTAAAAAAAAAAAAAAAACCGAAAAAAAAACCAGAGGAGCCTGCCGAAGATGAGGCCATTACGGCTCGCCTTTAGGTGTCCTCCTCGGATAGCGTCATTTAAAGAACGAGGGTCAGCACAACGTAAAAAAAAATCCAGAGAGCCTGCCGAAGATGAGGCCATTACGGCTTGCCTTTAGGTGTCCTCCTCGGATAGCGTCATTTAAAGAACGAGGGTCAGCACAACGTAAAAAAAAAAAACCCAGAAAAAAAACCAGAGGAGCCTGCCGAAGATGAGGCCATTACGGCTCGCCTTTAGGTGTCCTCGGATAGCGTCATTTAAAGAAGAGG
>NC_092053.1:67527040-67553679 GCF_003086295.3 Arachis hypogaea
TAAATTGCATGAAATTAAAGAGAGCAAGAAATTAAGTGCTGAATCTTAAAGAACAAGAAATTAAATGGCAGAAACTTAGAATGCAAGAAATGTAAATTGCGGAATCTTAAAGTGCAAGAAATGTAAACGGCTGGAATTGTAAAGGGAATGGGGATTGGATTTGCAGAATTTAAACAAGGAAAGTAAATTGCATCAAACAGAAAAGTAAAAGAGTGTTTGGGTTGAATCGGATCTGAAGCAAAACAAGTAAATGAACATGAAAAGCAAAACAGAATGTAAATTGGAATTTTAGATCTCAGGGGTCAGAGACTAGAAAACCAGGTCTAGATCTCACTACCTTCCTTGATCCAACAAGAACAATTGCAAGGGAAAAGTAAATTGCAAAGAAAGTAGATGAAGAACAATTAAACGAAACTGAAATTCAATTAAGCAGTAAATAAACAGAGAGATCCAAGGATGAGATTGAAACAGAATTTCTTCAATTCTTCAACCCAAGATCCAAGACAGTTGTAAATTGAAATTGAAGCAAAACTCAGGGAAGAGAATGGAATTCTCCTCCCGAAACTAGAAATTAAAGATCACTCATATCCAAGTCTCCGAAACTATTATGAAAACAAAGGAAGCTCCTCTAGAACTTGAATTCTATCCTACTTTATACACTTTCTTAAATGATCTTCAAGCTGAGTTAGGCCTTTGCTCTTGGTGGAATTGGTTGAGAGGGCCTTTGGTTGATTGCTCTTCAAAAGTTTGAGTAAGTTTGACAAAAATTTGAGGCAAACTTTTGTCAACTTTTCAATCAGCCCTATTTTGTGATACCCACGTTGGTGCAAAAGTTAGGGGTCCTAACTTTTGCTCCAACGTTGGCCTTCCTTAGTGCACTTATGGCGCAACGGTAGCCCAAAAGTTAGGGGCTTAACGTTCGCGCAAACTTTTGCTCCCCCTTTGTGTTTTTCATGTGCCAACTTAGCCTCAAAGTTAGAGGCTAACGTTGGCGCAAACTTTTTGGTGCCAGGGAGTGTTTTTCTCATGCCAACGTAGCCTCAAAAGTTAGGGCTAACGTTGGCGCAAAACTTTTGGGTGCCCAGGGAGTAACTTTCATGTGCCAATGTGTTAGCCCAAAAGTTAGGGGCTAACGTTGGGGCTAACTTTTCACCCAAAAGTTTGTGCAAAAGTTTTGAGGCTAACTTTTGGTCCAACTTTTTGCTTCCTGGTTCATTTTCACTTATTCCATTGTCCTCTCTTACTCCTAGCCGTTCCTTCTTGCTTCAACCTTTCTCCAAGCTTTCTTCACCTATCATTAATCAACCAAAACACGTCAAAGCTATTGCTTAAAATCATGAGATATTCATTTTATCATAATATGTGACAATTATAGCCTAAAACCTCATGAAATAGGCATGAATTCATACATGGTTGATTCAATCAAAGGAAGCATGAAAATCTACCCAAAATTAGCTTACTTGTAGCTCAAGAAAGTGCAATCATTCAAGTGAAAACAAAAGAAAAAAGACTAGTGAAACTAGGCTAAGAATACTTGTCATCAATCTTCGGCAGGCTCTTCTGGTTTTTTTTTTTCGATTTTTCTTTGCATTTTTTTACGTTGTGCTGACCCTCGTTCTTTAAATGACGCAATCCCGAGGAGGACACCTAAGACAAGCCCTAATGGCCTAATCTTCGGTAGACTACTCTGGATTTTTTTTACGTTGCGCCTGACGCCTCGTTCTTTAAATGACGCTATCCTGAGGAGGACACCTAAAGGCACAGCCGTAATGGCCTCATCTTCGGCAGGCTCCTATGGTTTTTTTTCTGGGTTTTTTTTTTCTTTTTCTTTTTTTTTTTTACCATTGGGCGTGACCCCTCGTTCGTTTAAAATGATGCTATCCCGAGGAGGACACCTAAAGGCAAGCCGTAATGGCTCATCTTCGGCAGGCAACTCTGGATTTTTTTTTTAACGTTGTGCTGACCCTCGTTCATTAAATGACGCTATCTGCGAGAAGGACACCTAAAGGCGAACCGTAATGGCCTCATCTTCGGAGGTCCTCTGTTTTTTTTTTTTTTGTTTTCTTTGCAGTTTTTTTTTTATACGTTGCACTGACCTGCGTCTTTAAATGCGCTATCCTGAGGGACACCTAAGCGAGCCATTGCCTCACTTCGGGCTGGCTCCTGGTTTTTTTTCTTTTTTCGTTTTTTCTTTTGATTTTTTTTTACATTGGCGCTGACCCTCGTCTTTAAATGACCTATCCGAGGAGGACACCGAAAGGCGAGCCATGATGGCCTCATATTCGGCAGGCTCCTCTAGTTTTTTTTTCTGGGTTTTTTTTTTTTTACGTGCGCTGATCTTCGTCTTTAAATGACGCTATCCGTGGAGGACACTAAAGGCGAGCCGTAATGGCTCATCTTCCGCAGCTCCTCTGGTTTTTTTTTTTCGGTTTTTTCTCAGTATTTTTTTTTTACTTTGTGCTACCTGTTTTTAAATGACGCTATCCCCGAGGAGGACAACCTTAAGGCGAGCCATAATGGCCTCATCTACGCAGGCCTCCATTTTTTCCAGTTTTTTTTTTTTTTTACGTTGTGCTGACCCTCGTGTCTTTAAAGATGCTATCCCGAGGAGGACACCTAAAGGAGCCGTAATGCCTCATCGTGGTAGGCTCCTCTGTTTATTTTTATTTTTATTTTTTTTTTACGTTGTGCTGATCCTCGTTCTTTAAATGACGCTATCCCTGAGGAGGACACCTAAAGGCGAACCGTAATGGCCTCATCTTCGGCAGGGCTCCTCCTGGTTTTTTTTTTCAGCTTTTTCTTTGCAGTTTTTTTTTTACGTTGCACTGATTCGTTCTTTAAATGACGCTACCCCGAGGAGGACACCTAAAGGCGAGCTATAACGGCTCATCTTTAGCACTCCTCTGATTTTTTTTCCGGTTTTTTTCAGTAATTTTTTTTACGTTGTGCTGCCCTCGTCTTTAAATGACGCTATCGCGAGGAGGACACCTAAAGGCGAGCCGTAATGGCCTCACTTCGAAGGCTCCGGTTTTTTTTATTTTTTTTATTTTTTATTTTTTTTTTACGTTGTGCAGATCCTCGTTCTTTAAATGAGGCTATCCCGAGGAGGACACCTAATGGCAAAGCCGAATTGCCTCATCTTCGCAGGCTCCTCTGGTTTTTTTTTTTCGATTTTTCTTTGGCAATTTTTTTTACGTTGCACTGACCTTCGTTCTCTAAATGATGCTATCCCGAGGAGGACACCTAAAGGCGGGCCGTAAAGGCCTCATCTTCGGCAAGCTCCTCTGGTTTTTTTTTTCGGTTTTTCTTTGCATTTTTTTTACGTTGCGCTGACGCCTCGTTCTTTAAAATGATGCTATCCCGAGGAGGAACACCTAAAGGCGAACCGTAATGGCCTCCATTTCAGCAGGCTCCTCTGGTTTTTTTTTCTGTTTTTCTTTTAAAGTTTTTTTTTTTTTTTTTTTTTTTTTTTTTTTTTTTTTTTATACGTTGTGCTGACCTTCGTTGTTTAAATGACGCTGTCACCGAGGAAGGACACCTAAAGGCGAGCCCGTAATGACTCATCTTCGGCAGGCTCCTCTGGTTTTTTTTTTTTCTGTTTTTCTTTGCATTTTTTTTTATGTTGCGCTGACACCTCGTTCTTTAAATGACGCTATCGCCAAGGAGGACACCTAAGGCGACCTATTAACGGCCTCAATCTTTAGGCAGGCTCCTCTGATTTTTTTTTCCAGTTTTTTTCAGTAATTTTTTTACGTTGTGATGCCCTCGTTCTTTAAATGACGGCTATCCGAGGAGGAACCTAAAGGGCGAGCCGTATGGCCTCTCTCGTAGCTCCTCCGGTTTTTTTTTTTTTTTTTTTTTGCTGATCCCGTCTTTAAATGAGGCTATCTGAGGAGACACTAAAGGCAAGCCGTAATTGCCTCATCTTCGCAGCTCCTCTGGTTTTTTTTCGGTTTTTTCTTTGTTTTTTTTTTACGTTGCACTGACCTTCGTTCTTTAAATGATCTATCCGAGGAGGACACCTAAAGGCGAGCGTAATGCCTCATCTTCGAGGCTCCTCCGGTTTTATTATTTTTTTTTTTTATTTTTTTTTTACGTTGTGCTCCTCGTTCTTTAAATGACGCTATCCCGAGGAGGACACCTAAAGGCAGCCGTAATGGCCTCATCTTCGCAGGCTCCTCTGGTTTTTTTTTTTTTTCTTTCAGTTTTTTTTTTACGTTGCACTGACCTCGTTCTTTAAATGACGCTATCCCGAGGAGGACACCTAAAGGCGCCGTAATGGCCTCATCTTCGCAGCTCCTCTGGTTTTTTTTTTTCGGTTTTTCTTTGCATTTTTTTACGTTGCGCTGACCCTCGTTCTTTAAATGACGCTATCCCAAGGAGGACACCTAAAGGCGAACCGTAATGGCCTCATCTTCGGCAGGCTCCTCTGGTTTTTTTTTTCTTTTTTCTTTTTTTTTTTTTTTATGTTCTGCTGACCTTCGTTCTTTAAATGACGCTATCCCGAGGAGGACACCTAAAGGCGAGCCGTAATGACCTCATCTTCGGCAGGCTCCTCTGGTTTTTTTTTTCGGTTTTTCTTTGCATTTTTTTTTCGTTGCGCTGACCCTCGTTCTTTAAATGACGCTATCCCAAGGAGGACACCTAAAGGCAACCTATAACGGCCTCATCTTTAGCAGGCTCCTCTGATTTTTTTTTTCGTTTTTTTCAGTAATTTTTTTACGTTGTGCTGCCCTCGTTCTTTAAATGACGCTATCCCGAGGAGGACACCTAAAGGCGAGCCGTAATGGCCTCATCTTCGGTAGGCTCCTCCGGTTTTTTTTTTTTTTTTTACGTTGTGCTGATCCTCGTTCTTTAAATGAGGCTATCCCGAGGAGGACACTAAAGGCAAGCCGTAATTGCCTCATCTTCGGCAGGCTCCTCTGGTTTTTTTTTTCGGTTTTTCTTTGCATTTTTTTTTACGTTGCACTGACCTTCGTTCTTTAAATGATGCTATCCCGAGGAGGACACCTAAAGGCGGGCCGTAATGGCCTCATCTTCGGCAAGCTCCTCTGGTTTTTTTTTTCGGTTTTTCTTTGCATTTTTTTTTTACGTTGCGCTGACCCTCGTTCTTTAAATGATGCTATCCCAAGGAGGACACCTAAAGGCGACCTATAACGGCCTCATCTTTAGCAGGCTCCTCTGTTTTTTTTTCGTTTTTTTTCAGTTTTTTTTACGTTTGCTGACCCTCGTTCTTTAAATGACGCTATCCCGAGGAGGACACCTAAAGGCGAGCCGTAATGGCCTCATCTTCGGTAGGCTCCTCCGGTTTTTTTTTTTTTTTACGTTGTGCTGACCTCGTTCTTTAAATGAGGCTATCCCGAGGAGGACACCTAAAGGCAAGCCGTAATGCCTCATCTTCGGCAGGCTCCTCTGGTTTTTTTTTTCGGTTTTTCTTTGCAGTTTTTTTTTACGTTGCACTGACCTTCGTTCTTTAAATGATGCTATCCCGAGGAGGACACCTAAAGGCGAGCCGTAATGGCCTCATCTTCGGGGCTCCTCGGTTTTTTTTTTTTTTTTTTTTTTTTTTTTTTTACGTTGTGCTCCTCGTTCTTTAAATGAGGCTATCCCGAGGAGGACACCTAAAGGCGCCGTAATGCCTCATCTTCGGCAGGCTCCTCTGGTTTTTTTTTTGGTTTTTCTTTGCAGTTTTTTTTTTACGTTGCACTGACCTCGTTCTTTAAATGACGCTATCCCGAGGAGGACACCTAAAGGCGGGCCGTAATGGCCTCATCTTCGCAGGCTCCTCTGGTTTTTTTTTTTTTTTCATTTTTTTTACGTTGCGCTGACCCTCGTTCTTTAAATGACGCTATCCCGGAGGACACCTAAAGGCGACCGTAATGGCCTCATCTTCGGCAGGCTCCTCTGGTTTTTTTTTTTTTTTCTTTTTTTTTTTTTTACGTTTGCTGACCTCGTTCTTTAAATGACGCTATCCCGAGGAGGACACCTAAAGGCGAGCCGTAATGGCCTCATCTTCGGCAGGCTCCTCTGGTTTTTTTTTTCGGTTTTTCTTTGCATTTTTTTTTTGTTGCGCTGACCCTCGTTCTTTAAATGACGCTATCCCGGAGGACACCTAAAGGCAACCTAATGGCCTCATCTTTAGCAGGCTCCTCTGGTTTTTTTTTCGTTTTTTCAGTATTTTTTTTACGTTGTGCTGACCCTCGTTCTTTAAATGACGCTATCCCGAGGAGGACACCTAAAGGCGAGCCGTAATGGCCTCATCTTCGGTAGGCTCCTCCGGTTTTTTTTTTTTTTTTTACGTTGTGCTGACCTCGTTCTTTAAATGACGCTATCCCGAGGAGGACACCTAAAGGCAAGCCGTAATGGCCTCATCTTCGGCAGGCTCCTCTGGTTTTTTTTTTTCGGTTTTTCTTTGCATTTTTTTTTACGTTGCACTGACCTCGTTCTTTAAATGATGCTATCCCGAGGAGGACACCTAAAGGCGGCCGTAATGGCCTCATCTTCGGCAGGCTCCTCTGGTTTTTTTTTTCGGTTTTTCTTTGCATTTTTTTTTACGTTGCGCTGACCCTCGTTCTTTAAATGACGCTATCCCAGGAGGACACCTAAAGGCGACCTATAACGGCCTCATCTTTAGCAGGCTCCTCTGTTTTTTTTTTTTTTTTTAATTTTTTTTACGTTTGTGACCCTCGTTCTTTAAATGACGCTATCCCGAGGAGGACACCTAAAGGCGAGCCGTAATGGCCTCATCTTCGGCAGGCTCCTCCGGTTTTTTTTTTTTTTTTACGTTGTGCTGACCTCGTTCTTTAAATGACGCTATCCCGAGGAGGACACCTAAAGGCAAGCCGTAATGCCTCATCTTCGGCAGGCTCCTCTGGTTTTTTTTTTCGGTTTTTCTTTGCATTTTTTTTACGTTGCTGACCTCGTTCTTTAAATGAGCTATCCCGAGGAGGACACCTAAAGGCGAGCCGTAATGGCCTCATCTTCGGAGGCTCCTCTGGTTTTTTTTTTTTTTTTTTTTTTTTTTTTACGTTGTGCTGACCTCGTTCTTTAAATGACTATCCCGAGGAGGACACCTAAAGGACCGTAATGGCCTCATCTTCGGCAGCTCCTCTGGTTTTTTTTTTTTGGTTTTTCTTTGCATTTTTTTACGTTGCCTGACTCGTTCTTTAAAATGACGCTATCCCAGGAGGACACTAAAGGCGGAGCCGTAATGGCCTCATCTTCGAGCTCCTCTGGTTTTTTTTTTTTTCGGTTTTCTTTGATTTTTTTTTTTGTATGCGCTGACCTCGTTCTTTAAATGACGCTATCCACGGAAGGACACCTAAAGGCGACCGTATGGCCTCATCTTCGGCAGGCTCTCTGGTTTTTTTTTTTTCTTTTTCTTTGTTTTTTTTTCGTTGTTCTGCTGCCTTCGTTCTTTTAAATGACGCTATCCCAAGGAGGAACTAAAGGCGCCGTATACCTCACTTAGGCAGGCTCCTCTGTTTTTTTTTTTTCGTTTTTTTTTCAGTAATTTTTTTACTATCGTTGTACCTAAAGGGACCTAATCGCCTCATTTGCAGGTCCTCGTTTTTTTTCTGGTATTTTTTTTAGTTGTGCTGACCCTCGTTTTTAAATGACGCTATCTCCGAGGAGGACACCTAATGGGCAAGCCGTAATTGCCTCATCTTCGGCAGGCTCCTCTGGTTTTTTTTTCCCGGTTTTTCTTTGCAGTTTTTTTTTACGTTGGCTGACCTTCGTTCTTTAAATGATGCTATCCCGAGGAGGACACCTAAATGCGGGCCGTAAATGGCCTCATCTTCGCAAGCTCCTCTGGTTTTTTTTTTTTCGGTTTTTCTTTGATTTTTTTTTTTACGTTGCGCTGACCCTCGTTCTTTAAATGATGCTCACGAGGAGGACACCTAAAGGGCGAACCGTAATGGCCTCATCTTCAGCAGGCTCCTCTGGTTTTTTTTCTTTTTTCCTTTAAAGTTTTTTTTTTTTTTTTTTTTTGTTTACGTTGTGCTGACCTTCGTTGTTAAAATGACGCTGTCCCGAGGAGGACACCTAAAGGCGAGCCGTATGACCTCATCTTTGGCAGGCTCCTATGGTTTTTTTTTCTGTTTTTCTTTGCATTTTTTTTATTGTTGGCGCTGACCCTCGTTTTTTAAATGACGCTATCCCGAAGGAGGACACACTAAAGGCGACCTATAACGGCCTCATCTTTGGCAGGCTCCTCCTGAATTTTTTTTCCAGTTTTTTTTCAGTATTTTTTTTTAGTTGTGGTGACCCTCGTTCTTTAAATGACGCTATCCCGAGGAGGACACCTAAAGGCGAGCCGTAATGTGCCTCATCTTCGGCTTGGCTCCTGCGGTTTTTTTTTTTTTTTTTTTTTTAACGTTGTGCTGATACCTCGTTCTTTAAATGAGGCTATCCCGAGGAGGACACGTAAAGGAAGCCGTAATTGCCTCATCTTCGGGCAGGCTCCTCTGGTTTTTTTTTTTCGGTTTTTCTTTGCATTTTTTTTACGTAGCACAGCCCTTTCGTTCTATAAAATGAAGCTAATCCCCGAGGAGGGACACCAAAAGGCGGGCCCGTAATGGCCTCATCTTCATCAAGCTCCTGCTGGTTTTTTTTTTTTCGGTTTTCTTTGCATTTTTTTTTTTAACGTTGCGGCTGCCCTCGTTCTTTAAATGACGCTATCCCAAGGGAGGACACCTAAAGGCGACCTATAAACGGCCTCATCTTTAGCAGGCTCCTCTGATTTTTTTTTTTCCGGTTTTTTCAGTAATTTTTTTACGTTCCTGTTGACCCTCGTTTTTAATGACGCTATCCCGAGGAGGACACCTAAAGGCGAGCGTAATGGCCCTCATCTTCGGTAGGTCCTCTGGTTTTTTAACGTTGTGCTGATCCTCTTTCTTTAAATGAGGCTTTCCCGAGGAGGACACGTAAAGGCAAGCCGTATTGCCTCATCTTCGGCAGGTTCCTCTGGTTTTTTTTTTTTCGGTTTTTCTTTGGGCAAGTTTTTTTTTAACGTTGCACTGCCTTGCGTTCTTTAAATGATGCTATCCCCGAGGAAGACAACTAAAGGCGGGCCGTAATGCCTCATCTTCGGCAAGCTTCCTTGGTTTTTTTTCGGTTTTTCTTTGCATTTTTTTTTTACGTTGCGCTGACCCTCGTGCTTTAAAATGATGCTATCCCGAGGAGGACACCTAAAGGCGAACCGTAATGGCCTCATCTTCAGGCAGGTTCTCTAAGTTTTTTTTTACGTTGTGCTGACCCTTTTTTAAATGACGCTTCGAGGAGACATAAGGCGACCGTAATGCTCATCTTGCAGCTTCTGGTTTTTTTTTGTTTTTCTTTGCATTTTTTTTATTTTTTACGTTGCGCTGACTTCGTTCTTTAAATGACGCTATCCTGGAGGGACACCTAAAGGCGAGCCCATAAATGCCTCATCTTTGGCAGGCTCCTCTGTTTTTTATTCTGGTTTTTTTTTTTTTTTTTACGTTTGCTGACCATCTTCTTTAATATGACGCTTCCGAGGAGACACCTAAGGGGAGCCGTAATGGCTCTCTTCGAGGTCCTCCGGTTTTTTTTTTTTTTTTTTACGTTGCTGACCTCGTTCTTTAAATGAGCTATCCCGAGGAGGACACCTAAAGGCAAGCCGTAATGGCCTCATCTTCGGCAGGCTCCTCTGGTTTTTTTTTTCGGTTTTTCTTTGCATTTTTTTTTACGTTGCTGACCTTCGTTCTTTAAATGATGCTATCCCGAGGAGGACACCTAAAGGCAGCCGTAATGGCCTCATCTTCGCAGCTCCTCTGGTTTTTTTTTTCGGTTTTTCTTTGCATTTTTTTTACGTTGCGCTGACCCTCGTTCTTTAAATGACGCTATCCCAAGGAGGACACCTAAAGGCGACCTATGGCCTCATCTTTAGCAGGCTCCTCTGTTTTTTTTTCCGGTTTTTTCAGTAATTTTTTTTTTACGTTGTGCTGACCCTTGTTCTTTAAATGACGCTATCCCGAGGAGGACACCTAAAGGCGAGCCGTAATGGCCTCATCTTCGGCAGGCTCCTCCGTTTTTTTTTTTTTTTACGTTGTGCTGACCTCGTTCTTTAAATGACGTATCCCGAGGAGGACACCTAAAGGCAAGCCGTAATGCCTCATCTTCGGCAGGCTCCTCTGGTTTTTTTTTCGGTTTTTCTTTTTTTTTTTTTACGTTTGACCTTCGTTCTTTAAATGATGCTATCCCGAGGAGGACACCTAAAGGCGGGCCGTAATGGCCTCATCTTCGGCAGCTCCTCTGGTTTTTTTTTCGTTTTCTTTGCATTTTTTTTTACGTTGCGCTGACCCTCGTTCTTTAAATGACGCTATCCCAAGGAGGACACCTAAAGGCGACCTATAACGGCCTCATCTTTAGCAGGCTCCTCTGATTTTTTTTTTCGGTTTTTTCAGTTTTTTTTTACGTTGTGCTGACCCTCGTTCTTTAAATGACGCTATCCCGAGGAGGACACCTAAAGGCGAGCCGTAATGGCCTCATCTTCGGTAGGCTCCTCCGGTTTTTTTTTTTTTTTTTTACGTTGTGTGACCTCGTTCTTTAAATGAGGCTATCCCGAGGAGGACACCTAAAGGCAAGCCGTAATGCCTCATCTTCGGCAGGCTCCTCTGGTTTTTTTTTTCGGTTTTTCTTTTTTTTTTTTACGTTGCACTGACCTTCGTTCTTTAAATGATGCTATCCCGAGGAGGACACCTAAAGGCGGGCCGTAATGGCCTCATCTTCGGCAGCTCCTCTGGTTTTTTTCGGTTTTTCTTTGCATTTTTTTTTACGTTGCGCTGACCCTCGTTCTTTAAATGACGCTATCCCAAGGAGGACACCTAAAGGCGACCGTAACGGCCTCATCTTTAGCAGGCTCCTCTGTTTTTTTTTTTTTTTTTTTTTTACGTTGTGACCCTCGTTCTTTAAATGACGCTATCCCGAGGAGGACACCTAAAGGCGAGCCGTAATGGCCTCATCTTCGGTAGGCTCCTCCGGTTTTTTTTTTTTTACGTTGTGCTGACCTCGTTCTTTAAATGAGCTATCCCGAGGAGGACACCTAAAGGCAAGCCGTAATGGCCTCATCTTCGGCAGGCTCCTCTGGTTTTTTTTTCGGTTTTTCTTTGCATTTTTTTTTACGTTGTGCTGACCCTCGTTCTTTAAATGATGCTATCCCGAGGAGGACACCTAAAGGCGAACCGTAATGGCCTCATCTTCGCAGGCTCCTCTGGTTTTTTTTTTTTTTTTTTTTTTTTTTTACGTTGTGCTGACCTTCGTTCTTTAAATGACGCTATCCCGAGGAGGACACCTAAAGGCGAGCCGTAATGGCCTCATCTTCGGCAGGCTTCTGGTTTTTTTTTTTTTTCTTTGCATTTTTTTTACGTTGCGCTGACCCTCGTTCTTTAAATGACGCTATCCCAAGGAGGACACCTAAAGGCGACCTATAACGGCCTCATCTTCGCAGGCTCCTCTGGTTTTTTTTTCGGTTTTTTTTCAGTTTTTTTTTACGTTGTGCTGACCCTCGTTCTTTAAATGACGCTATCCCGAGGAGGACACCTAAAGGCGAGCCGTAATGGCCTCATCTTCGGTAGGCTCCTCCGGTTTTTTTTTTTTTTTTACGTTGTGCTGACCTCGTTCTTTAAATGAGGCTATCCCGAGGAGGACACCTAAAGGCAAGCCGTAATGCCTCATCTTCGGCAGGCTCCTCTGGTTTTTTTTTTCGGTTTTTCTTTGCATTTTTTTTTACGTTGCACTGACCTTCGTTCTTTAAATGATGCTATCCCGAGGAGGACACCTAAAGGCGGGCCGTAATGGCCTCATCTTCGGCAGCTCCTCTGGTTTTTTTTTCGGTTTTTTTTTTTTTTTTACGTTGCGCTGACCCTCGTTCTTTAAATGACGCTATCCCGAGGAGGACACCTAAAGGCGACCGTAATGGCCTCATCTTCGCAGGCTCCTCTGTTTTTTTTTTCGGTTTTTTTCAGTTTTTTTTACGTTCTGTTGACCCTCGTTCTTTAAATGACGCTATCCCGAGGAGGACACCTAAAGGCGAGCCGTAATGGCCTCATCTTCGGTAGGCTCCTCCGGTTTTTTTTTTTTTACGTTGTGCTGACCTCGTTCTTTAAATGAGGCTATCCCGAGGAGGACACCTAAAGGCAAGCCGTAATGGCCTCATCTTCGGCAGGCTCCTCTGGTTTTTTTTTTTTTTTTTTGCAGTTTTTTTTTTACGTTGCACTGACCTTCGTTCTTTAAATGATGCTATCCCGAGGAGGACACCTAAAGGCGGCCGTAATGGCCTCATCTTCGGCAGGCTCCTCTGGTTTTTTTTTTTTTTTTCTTTGCATTTTTTTTTACGTTGCGCTGACCCTCGTTCTTAAATGACGCTATCCCAAGGAGGACACCTAAAGGCGACCTAAACGCCTCATCTTTAGCAGGCTCCTCTGGTTTTTTTTTTTCGGTTTTTTCAGTTTTTTTTTACGTTGTTGACCCTCGTTCTTTAAATGACGCTATCCCGAGGAGGACACCTAAAGGCGAGCCGTAATGGCCTCATCTTCGGTAGGCTCCTCTGTTTTTTTTTTTTTTTTTTTACGTTGTGCTGACCTCGTTCTTTAAATGAGCTATCCCGAGGAGGACACCTAAAGGCAAGCCGTAATTGCCTCATCTTCGGCAGGCTCCTCTGGTTTTTTTTTTCGGTTTTTCTTTGCAGTTTTTTTTTTACGTTGCACTGACCTTCGTTCTTTAAATGATGCTATCCCGAGGAGGACACCTAAAGGCGGCCGTAATGGCCTCATCTTCGGCAGCTCCTCTGGTTTTTTTTTTCGGTTTTTCTTTGCATTTTTTTTTACGTTGCGCTGACCCTCGTTCTTTAAATGACGCTATCCCAAGGAGGACACCTAAAGGCGACCTATAACGGCCTCATCTTTAGCAGGCTCCTCTGTTTTTTTTTTCGGTTTTTTCAGTTTTTTTTTGTTGACCCTCGTTCTTTAAATGACGCTATCCCGAGGAGGACACCTAAAGGCGAGCCGTAATGGCCTCATCTTCGGTAGGCTCCTCTGTTTTTTTTTTTTTTTTTTTTTTTTTACGTTGTGGTGACCTCGTTCTTTAAATGAGGCTATCCCGAGGAGGACACCTAAAGGCAAGCCGTAATGCCTCATCTTCGGCAGGCTCCTCTGGTTTTTTTTTTTTCGGTTTTTCTTTGCAGTTTTTTTTACGTTGCACTGACCTTCGTTCTTTAAATGATGCTATCCCGAGGAGGACACCTAAAGGCGGGCCGTAATGGCCTCATCTTCGGCAAGCTCCTCTGGTTTTTTTTTTCGGTTTTTCTTTGCATTTTTTTTACGTTGCGCTGACCCTCGTTCTTTAAATGACGCTATCCCGAGGAGGACACCTAAAGGCGACCGTAATGGCCTCATCTTCGGCAGGCTCCTCTGGTTTTTTTTTTTTTCGTTTTTTTTTTTTTTACGTTGCTGACCTCGTTCTTTAAATGACGCTATCCCGAGGAGGACACCTAAAGGCGAGCCGTAATGCCTCATCTTTGGCAGGCTCCTCTGGTTTTTTTTTGTTTTTCTTTGCATTTTTTTTACGTTGCGCTGACCTCGTTCTTTAAATGACGCTATCCCAAGGAGGACACCTAAAGGCGACCGTATAACGGCCTCATCTTTAGCAGGCTCCTCTGATTTTTTTTTTTTTTTTTTTTTTTTTTTACGTTGTGCTGACCCTCGTTCTTTAAATGACGCTATCCCGAGGAGGACACCTAAAGGCGAGCCGTAATGGCCTCATCTTCGGTAGGCTCCTCTGGTTTTTTTTTTTTTTTACGTTGTGCTGACCTCGTTCTTTAAATGAGCTATCCCGAGGAGGACACCTAAAGGCAAGCCGTAATGCCTCATCTTCGGCAGGCTCCTCTGGTTTTTTTTTTGGTTTTTCTTTGCATTTTTTTTTACGTTGCACTGACCTTCGTTCTTTAAATGATGCTATCCCGAGGAGGACACCTAAAGGCGGGCCGTAATGGCCTCATCTTCGGCAGCTCCTCTGGTTTTTTTTTTCGGTTTTTCTTTTTTTTTTTTAGTGCGCTACCCTCGTCTTTAAATGACGCTATCCAGGAGGACACCTAAAGCGGCCATAAGCCTCATCTTGCAGGCTCTCTTTTTTTTTTTTTCAGTTTTTTTTAATTCTGACCCTCGTTTTTAAATGACGGTATCCGAGGAGGACACCTATGGCGACCCGGTACGGTCCTTAATGCTTCGCAGGCGTCCTCTTGGACTATTGTTTTTTTTCGTTCTGCTAGACCCTCGTCTTAAATGAGCCAATGAGGAGGACCCTAAAGGCGCATAATGGCTCATTTCGCAACTCTCTGGTTTTTTTTTTCTGTTTTTTTTTTACGTTGGCTGACCCGTTCTTAAATGAACGCTATCCGAGGAGGACACCTAAAGGAGGTATGGCCTCATCTTCGCAGGCTCCTCTGTATTTTTTGTCTTTTACGTTGTGCTACCTGTTCTTTAAATGACCTTCCTGGGAGAACTAAAGGCGAGCGTATGCCTCATCTTCGGTCCGCTCCTCCGTTTTTTTTTTTTTACGTTGTGCTGACCCTCGTTCTTTAAATGAGCTATCCCGAGAGGAACTAAAGGGCCTAAATGCCTCATCTTGGCAGCTCCTTGGTTTTTTTTTCAGGTTTTTCTTTGAGTTTTTTTTACGTTGCACTGACCTTCGTTCTTTAAATGACTCTATCCCGAGGAGGAACACATAAGGCGAGCCGTAATGGCCTCATCTTCGGCAGCTCCCTGGTTTTGATTTTTCTTGTTTTTTTTACGTTGCGCTGACCCTCGTCTTAATACGCTATCCCAGGAGGACACCTAAAGGCGACCTAATGGCCTCATCTTCGCAGGCTCCTCTGGTTTTTTTTTTCGGTTTTTTTTTTTTTTTTACGTTGTGCTGACCCTCGTTCTTTAAATGACGCTATCCCGAGGAGGACACCTAAAGGCAAGCCGTAATGCCTCATCTTCGGCAGGCTCCTCTGGTTTTTTTTTCGGTTTTTCTTTGCAGTTTTTTTTTACGTTGCTGACCTTCGTTCTTTAAATGACGCTATCCCGAGGAGGACACCTAAAGGCGGGCCGTAATGGCCTCATCTTCGGCAGCTCCTCTTTTTTTTTTTTTTTTTTTTTTTTTTTACGTTGCGCTGACCCTCGTTCTTTAAATGACGCTATCCCAGGAGGACACCTAAAGGCGCCGTAACGGCCTCATCTTCGCAGGCTCCTCTGTTTTTTTTTCGGTTTTTTTTTTTTTTACGTTGTGCTGACCCTCGTTCTTTAAATGACGCTATCCCGAGGAGGACACCTAAAGGCGAGCCGTAATGGCCTCATCTTCGGTAGGCTCCTCTGGTTTTTTTTTTTTTTTTACGTTGTGCTGACCTCGTTCTTTAAATGACGCTATCCCGAGGAGGACACCTAAAGGCGCCGTAATGCCTCATCTTCGGCAGGCTCCTCTGGTTTTTTTTTTCGGTTTTTCTTTTTTTTTTTTACGTTGCTGACCTTCGTTCTTTAAATGATGCTATCCCGAGGAGGACACCTAAAGGCGGGCCGTAATGGCCTCATCTTCGGCAGCTCCTCTGGTTTTTTTTTCGGTTTTTCTTTGCATTTTTTTTACGTTGCGCTGACCCTCGTTCTTTAAATGACGCTATCCCAAGGAGGACACCTAAAGGCGACCTATATGGCCTCATCTTTAGCAGGCTCCTCTGGTTTTTTTTTTCGGTTTTTTCAGTTTTTTTTACGTTGTGCTGACCCTCGTTCTTTAAATGACGCTATCCCGAGGAGGACACCTAAAGGCGAGCCGTAATGGCCTCATCTTCGGTAGGCTCCTCCGGTTTTTTTTTTTTTTTTTACGTTGTGCTGATCCTCGTTCTTTAAATGAGGCTATCCCGAGGAGGACACCTAAAGGCAAGCCGTAATGCCTCATCTTCGGCAGGCTCCTCTGGTTTTTTTTTTTCTTTTTTTTTTTTTACTTGCACTGACCTCGTTCTTTAAATGATGCTATCCCGAGGAGGACACCTAAAGGCGGGCCGTAATGGCCTCATCTTCGGCAGCTCCTCTGGTTTTTTTTTTCGGTTTTTCTTTGCATTTTTTTTTTACGTTGCGCTGACCTCGTTCTTTAAATGACGCTATCCCGAGGAGGACACCTAAAGGCGACCTATAACGGCCTCATCTTCGCAGGCTCCTCTGGTTTTTTTTTCGGTTTTTTCAGTTTTTTTTACGTTGTGCTGACCCTCGTTCTTTAAATGACGCTATCCCGAGGAGGACACCTAAAGGCGAGCCGTAATGGCCTCATCTTCGGTAGGCTCCTCCGGTTTTTTTTTTTTTTTTTTTTTTTACGTTGTGCTGACCTCGTTCTTTAAATGAGCTATCCCGAGGAGGACACCTAAAGGCAAGCCGTAATGCCTCATCTTCGGCAGGCTCCTCTGGTTTTTTTTTTCGGTTTTTCTTTTTTTTTTTACGTTGCTGACCTTCGTTCTTTAAATGACGCTATCCCGAGGAGGACACCTAAAGGCGCCGTAATGGCCTCATCTTCGGCAAGCTCCTCTGGTTTTTTTTTTCGGTTTTTCTTTGCATTTTTTTTTACGTTGCGCTGACCCTCGTTCTTTAAATGACGCTATCCCGAGGAGGACACCTAAAGGCGACCGTAATGGCCTCATCTTCGGCAGGCTCCTCTGGTTTTTTTTTTTTCGTTTTTTTTTTTTTTTACGTTGTGCTGACCTTCGTTCTTTAAATGACGCTATCCCGAGGAGGACACCTAAAGGCAAGCCGTAATGCCTCATCTTCGGCAGGCTCCTCTGGTTTTTTTTTTTTTTCTTTGCATTTTTTTTACGTTGCGCTGACCCTCGTTCTTTAAATGACGCTATCCCGAGGAGGACACCTAAAGGCGACCTAATGGCCTCATCTTCGCAGGCTCCTCTGGTTTTTTTTTTTTTTTTTTTTTTTTTACGTTGTGCTGACCCGTTCTTTAAATGACGCTATCCCGAGGAGGACACCTAAAGGCGAGCCGTAATGGCCTCATCTTCGGTAGGCTCCTCTGGTTTTTTTTTTTTTTTTTTTTTTTACGTTGTGCTGACCTCGTTCTTTAAATGACGCTATCCCGAGGAGGACACCTAAAGGCGCCGTAATGGCCTCATCTTCGGCAGGCTCCTCTGGTTTTTTTTTCGGTTTTTTTTGCATTTTTTTTTACGTTGCTGACCTCGTTCTTTAAATGACGCTATCCCGAGGAGGACACCTAAAGGCGACCGTAATGGCCTCATCTTCGCAGGCTCCTCTGGTTTTTTTTTTTTTTTTTTTTTTTTTACGTTGTGCTGACCCGTTCTTTAAATGACGCTATCCCGAGGAGGACACCTAAAGGCAAGCCGTAATGCCTCATCTTCGGCAGGCTCCTCTGGTTTTTTTTTTTTTTCTTTGCAGTTTTTTTTTTACGTTGCACTGACCTTCGTTCTTTAAATGACGCTATCCCGAGGAGGACACCTAAAGGCGCCGTAATGGCCTCATCTTCGGCAGGCTCCTCTGGTTTTTTTTTCGTTTTTCTTTGCATTTTTTTTACGTTGCGCTGACCCTCGTTCTTTAAATGACGCTATCCCAAGGAGGACACCTAAAGGCGACCGTATGGCCTCATCTTTAGCAGGCTCCTCTGGTTTTTTTTTTTTTTTCAGTTTTTTTTACGTTGTGCTGACCCTCGTTCTTTAAATGACGCTATCCCGAGGAGGACACCTAAAGGCGAGCCGTAATGGCCTCATCTTCGGTAGGCTCCTCTGGTTTTTTTTTTTTTTTTTTTTTTTTTTACGTTGTGCCTCGTTCTTTAAATGAGCTATCCCGAGGAGGACACCTAAAGGCAAGCCGTAATGCCTCATCTTCGGCAGGCTCCTCTGGTTTTTTTTTCGGTTTTTCTTTGCAGTTTTTTTTACGTTGCACTGACCTCGTTCTTTAAATGACGCTATCCCGAGGAGGACACCTAAAGGCGGCCGTAATGGCCTCATCTTCGGCAGCTCCTCTGGTTTTTTTTTCGGTTTTTCTTTGCATTTTTTTTTACGTTGCGCTGACCCTCGTTCTTTAAATGACGCTATCCCAGGAGGACACCTAAAGGCGCCGTATGGCCTCATCTTCGCAGGCTCCTCTGGTTTTTTTTTTTTTTTCAGTTTTTTTTACGTTGTGCTGACCCTCGTTCTTTAAATGACGCTATCCCGAGGAGGACACCTAAAGGCGAGCCGTAATGGCCTCATCTTCGGCAGGCTCCTCCGTTTTTTTTTTTTTTTTTACGTTGTGCTGACCTCGTTCTTTAAATGACTATCCCGAGGAGGACACCTAAAGGCAAGCCGTAATGCCTCATCTTCGGCAGGCTCCTCTGGTTTTTTTTTCGGTTTTTCTTTTTTTTTTTTTTTACGTTGCACTGACCTTCGTTCTTTAAATGACGCTATCCCGAGGAGGACACCTAAAGGCGCCGTAATGGCCTCATCTTCGGCAGGCTCCTCTGGTTTTTTTTTTCGGTTTTTCTTTGCATTTTTTTTACGTTGCGCTGACCCTCGTTCTTTAAATGACGCTATCCCGAGGAGGACACCTAAAGGCGACCGTAATGGCCTCATCTTCGCAGGCTCCTCTGGTTTTTTTTTTCGGTTTTTTCATTTTTTTACGTTGTGCTGACCTCGTTCTTTAAATGACGCTATCCCGAGGAGGACACCTAAAGGCAGCCGTAATGGCCTCATCTTCGGCAGGCTCCTCTGGTTTTTTTTTTTTTTTTTTTTTTTTTACGTTGTGCTGACCTCGTTCTTTAAATGACGCTATCCCGAGGAGGACACCTAAAGGCAAGCCGTAATGCCTCATCTTCGGCAGGCTCCTCTGGTTTTTTTTTTCGGTTTTTTTTTTTTTTTTTACGTTGCGACCTCGTTCTTTAAATGATGCTATCCCGAGGAGGACACCTAAAGGCGCCGTAATGGCCTCATCTTCGGCAGGCTCCTCTGGTTTTTTTTTTTTTTCTTTGCATTTTTTTTACGTTGCGCTGACCTCGTTCTTTAAATGACGCTATCCCGAGGAGGACACCTAAAGGCGACCGTAATGGCCTCATCTGGCAGGCTCCTCTGTTTTTTTTTTTCGGTTTTTTTTTTTTTTACGTTGTGCTGACCTCGTTCTTTAAATGACGCTATCCCGAGGAGGACACCTAAAGGCGAGCCGTAATGGCCTCATCTTCGGCAGGCTCCTCTGGTTTTTTTTTTTTTTTTTTTTTTTTTTACGTTGCTGACCTCGTTCTTTAAATGAGCTATCCCGAGGAGGACACCTAAAGGCGAGCCGTAATGGCCTCATCTTCGGCAGGCTCCTCTGGTTTTTTTTTTTTTTTCTTTGCATTTTTTTTACGTTGCGCTGACCTCGTTCTTTAAATGACGCTATCCCGAGGAGGACACCTAAAGGCGCCGTAATGGCCTCATCTTCGCAGGCTCCTCTGGTTTTTTTTTCGGTTTTTTTTTTTTTTTTTACGTTGCGCTGACCCTCGTTCTTTAAATGACGCTATCCCGAGGAGGACACCTAAAGGCGAGCCGTAATGGCCTCATCTTCGGCAGGCTCCTCTGGTTTTTTTTTTTTTTTTTTTTTTTTTTTTTTACGTTGCTGACCTTCGTTTTTAAATGACGCTATCCCGAGGAGGACACCTAAAGGCGAGCCGTAATGCCTCATCTTCGGCAGGCTCCTCTGGTTTTTTTTCTGTTCGGTCTTTGCATTTTTTTTTACGTTGCGCTGACCCTCGTTCTTTAAATGACGCTATCCCGAGGAGGACACCTAAAGGCGACCGTAATGGCCTCATCTTCGGGCTCCTCTGGTTTTTTTTTCGGTTTTTCAGTTTTTTTTTACGTTGTGCTGACCCTCGTTCTTTAAATGACGCTATCCCGAGGAGGACACCTAAAGGCGAGCCGTAATGGCCTCATCTTCGGCAGGCTCCTCCGGTTTTTTTTTTTTTTTTTTTTTTTACGTTGTGCTGACCTCGTTCTTTAAATGACGCTATCCCGAGGAGGACACCTAAAGGCAAGCCGTAATGCCTCATCTTCGGCAGGCTCCTCTGGTTTTTTTTTTTTTTTTTTTTTTTTTTTTTACGTTGCACTGACCTCGTTCTTTAAATGACGCTATCCCGAGGAGGACACCTAAAGGCGGCCGTAATGGCCTCATCTTCGCAGGCTCCTCTGGTTTTTTTTTTTCGGTTTTTTTTGCAGTTTTTTTTTACGTTGCTGACCCTCGTTCTTTAAATGACGCTATCCCGAGGAGGACACCTAAAGGCGAGCCGTAATGGCCTCATCTTCGCAGGCTCCTCTGGTTTTTTTTTCGGTTTTTCTTTTTTTTTTTACGTTGCGCTGACCCGTTCTTTAAATGACGCTATCCCGAGGAGGACACCTAAAGGCGAGCCGTAATGGCCTCATCTTCGGCAGGCTCCTCTGGTTTTTTTTTTTTTTTACGTTGTGCTGACCCTCGTTCTTTAAATGACGCTATCCCGAGGAGGACACCTAAAGGCGAGCCGTAATGGCCTCATCTTCGGTAGGCTCCTCTGGTTTTTTTTTTCGGTTTTTTTTCAGTTTTTTTACGTTGTGCTGACCTCGTTCTTTAAATGACGCTATCCCGAGGAGGACACCTAAAGGCGCCGTAATGGCCTCATCTTCGGCAGGCTCCTCTGGTTTTTTTTTTCGGTTTTTCTTTACAGTTTTTTTTTTTTACGTTACACTGACCTCGTTCTTTAAATGACGCTATCCCGAGGAGGACACCTAAAGGCGGGCCGTAATGGCCTCATCTTCGGCTCCTCTGGTTTTTTTTTTTCGTTTTTCTTTGCATTTTTTTTTACGTTGCGCTGACCCTCGTTCTTTAAATGACGCTATCCCGAGGAGGACACCTAAAGGCGACCGTAATGGCCTCATCTTCGGCTCCTCTGATTTTTTTTTTTTTTTTTTTTTTTTTTTTTACGTTGTGCTGACCCTCGTTCTTTAAATGACGCTATCCCGAGGAGGACACCTAAAGGCGAGCCGTAATGGCCTCATCTTCGGCAGGCTCCTCTTTTTTTTTTTTTTTTTTTTTTTTTACGTTGCTGACCTCGTTCTTTAAATGAGCTATCCCGAGGAGGACACCTAAAGGCGCCGTAATGCCTCATCTTCGGCAGGCTCCTCTGGTTTTTTTTTCGGTTTTTCTTTGCAGTTTTTTTTTACGTTGCGCTGACCCTCGTTCTTTAAATGACGCTATCCCGAGGAGGACACCTAAAGGCGGGCCGTAATGGCCTCATCTTCGCAGGCTCCTCTGGTTTTTTTTCGGTTTTTTTTTGCATTTTTTTTACGTTGTGACCCTCGTTCTTTAAATGACGCTATCCCGAGGAGGACACCTAAAGGCGAGCCGTAATGGCCTCATCTTCGGCAGGCTCCTCGATTTTTTTTTTTTTTTTTCAGTAATTTTTTTACGTTGTGCTGACCTCGTTCTTTAAATGACGCTATCCCGAGGAGGACACCTAAAGGCGAGCCGTAATGGCCTCATCTTCGGCAGGCTCCTCTGGTTTTTTTTTCGGTTTTTTTTTTTTTTTTACGTTGCTGACCTCGTTCTTTAAATGACGCTATCCCGAGGAGGACACCTAAAGGCGCCGTAATGGCCTCATCTTCGGCAGGCTCCTCTGGTTTTTTTTTCGGTTTTTCTTTTTTTTTTTACGTTGCGCTGACCCTCGTTCTTTAAATGACGCTATCCCGAGGAGGACACCTAAAGGCGCCGTAATGGCCTCATCTTCGCAGGCTCCTCTGGTTTTTTTTTTCGGTTTTTTTTTTTTTTTTTACGTTGTGACCCTCGTTCTTTAAATGACGCTATCCCAGGAGGACACCTAAAGGCGAGCCGTAATGGCCTCATCTTCGGCAGGCTCCTCTGGTTTTTTTTTTTTTTTTCAGTAATTTTTTTACGTTGTGCTGACCCTCGTTCTTTAAATGACGCTATCCCGAGGAGGACACCTAAAGGCGAGCCGTAATGGCCTCATCTTCGGTAGGCTCCTCTGGTTTTTTTTTTCGGTTTTTCTTTTTTTTTTTTTTTACGTTGCTGACCTCGTTCTTTAAATGACGCTATCCCGAGGAGGACACCTAAAGGCGCCGTAATGGCCTCATCTTCGGCAGGCTCCTCTGGTTTTTTTTTTCGGTTTTTCTTTGCAATTTTTTTTTACGTTGCACTGACCCTCGTTCTTTAAATGACGCTATCCCGAGGAGGACACCTAAAGGCGGGCCGTAATGGCCTCATCTTCGCAGGCTCCTCTGGTTTTTTTTTTCGGTTTTTTTCAGTTTTTTTTACGTTGTGCTGACCCTCGTTCTTTAAATGACGCTATCCCGAGGAGGACACCTAAAGGCGAGCCGTAATGGCCTCATCTTCGGAGGCTCCTCGGTTTTTTTTTTTTTTTTTCAGTTTTTTTTTACTGACCTCGTTCTTTAAATGAGCTATCCCGAGGAGGACACCTAAAGGCAAGCCGTAATGCCTCATCTTCGGCAGGCTCCTCTGGTTTTTTTTTTTAGGTTTTTCTTTGCATTTTTTTTTACGTTCTGACCTTCGTTCTTTAAATGAGCTATCCCGAGGAGGACACCTAAAGGCGGGCCGTAATGGCCTCATCTTCGGCAGGCTCCTCTGGTTTTTTTTTTCGGTTTTTCTTTGCATTTTTTTTACGTTGCGCTGACCCTCGTTCTTTAAATGACGCTATCCCGAGGAGGACACCTAAAGGCGACCTATATGGCCTCATCTTCGGCAGGCTCCTCTGGTTTTTTTTTTCGGTTTTTCTTTTTTTTTTACGTTGTGCTGACCCTCGTTCTTTAAATGACGCTATCCCGAGGACACCTAAAGGCGACCGTAATGGCCTCATCTTTAGCAGGCTCCTCTGATTTTTTTTTTCGGTTTTTTCAGTAATTTTTTTACGTTGTGCTGACCCTCGTTCTTTAAATGACGCTATCCCGAGGAGGACACCTAAAGGCGAGCCGTAATGCCTCATCTTCGGCAGGCTCCTCTGGTTTTTTTTTTTTTTTTTTTTTTTTTACGTTGTGCTGACCTCGTTCTTTAAATGACGCTATCCCGAGGAGGACACCTAAAGGCCGTAATGCCTCATCTTCGGCAGGCTCCTCTGGTTTTTTTTTTTCGGTTTTTCTTTAATTTTTTTTTTTACGTGCTGACCTTCGTTCTTTAAATGACGCTATCCCGAGGAGGACACCTAAAGGCGGGCCGTAATGGCCTCATCTTCGGCAGGCTCCTCTGGTTTTTTTTTTTTTTCTTTGCATTTTTTTTTACGTTGCGCTGACCCTCGTTCTTTAAATGACGCTATCCCGAGGAGGACACCTAAAGGCGACCTAATGGCCTCATCTTTAGCAGGCTCCTCTGTTTTTTTTTCGGTTTTTTTCAGTTTTTTTTTACGTTGTGCTGACCCTCGTTCTTTAAATGACGCTATCCCGAGGAGGACACCTAAAGGCGAGCCGTAATGGCCTCATCTTCGGCAGGCTCCTCGGTTTTTTTTTTTTTTTTTTTTTACGTTGTGCTGACCCTCGTTCTTTAAATGAGCTATCCCGAGGAGGACACCTAAAGGCGCCGTAATGGCCTCATCTTCGGCAGGCTCCTCTGGTTTTTTTTTTTTTTTTTTTTTTTTTTACGTTGCTGACCTCGTTCTTTAAATGACGCTATCCCGAGGAGGACACCTAAAGGCAGCCGTAATGGCCTCATCTTCGGCAGGCTCCTCTGGTTTTTTTTTTCGGTTTTTTTTTTTTTTTTTACGTTGCGCTGACCCTCGTTCTTTAAATGACGCTATCCCGAGGAGGACACCTAAAGGCGCCTATAATGGCCTCATCTTCGGCAGGCTCCTCTGGTTTTTTTTTTTCGGTTTTTTTTCAGTTTTTTTACGTTTGCTGACCCTCGTTCTTTAAATGACGCTATCCCGAGGAGGACACCTAAAGGCGAGCCGTAATGGCCTCATCTTCGGCAGCTCTCTTTTTCGGTTTTTTTTTTTTTTTACGTTGTGCTGACCCTCGTTCTTTAAATGACGCTATCCCGAGGAGGACACCTAAAGGCGCCGTAATGGCCTCATCTTAGCAGGCTCCTCTGTTTTTTTTTCGGTTTTTCTTTTTTTTTTTTTACGTTGTGCTGACCCTCGTTCTTTAAATGACGCTATCCCGAGGAGGACACCTAAAGGCGGCCGTAATGGCCTCATCTTCGGCAGGCTCCTCTGGTTTTTTTTTTTTTTTTTTTTTTTACGTTGTGCTGACCTCGTTCTTTAAATGACGCTATCCCGAGGAGGACACCTAAAGGCAACCTAATGCCTCATCTTCGGCAGGCTCCTCTGGTTTTTTTTTTCGGTTTTTCTTTTTTTTTTTACGTTTGCTGACCTCGTTCTTTAAATGACGCTATCCCGAGGAGGACACCTAAAGGCGAGCCGTAATGGCCTCATCTTCGGCAGGCTCCTCTGGTTTTTTTTTTTTTTTTTTTTTTGTTGCTGACCCTCGTTCTTTAAATGACGCTATCCCGAGGAGGACACCTAAAGGCGCCGTAATGCCTCATCTTCGGCAGGCTCCTCTGGTTTTTTTTTTCGGTTTTTTTCAGTTTTTTTTTACGTTGTGCTGACCTCGTTCTTTAAATGACGCTATCCCGAGGAGGACACCTAAAGGCGGCCGTAATGGCCTCATCTTCGGCAGGCTCCTCTGGTTTTTTTTTTCGGTTTTTCTTTTTTTTTTACGTTGCGCTGACCCTCGTTCTTTAAATGACGCTATCCCAAGGAGGACACCTAAAGGCGCCTATAACGGCCTCATCTTTAGCAGGCTCCTCTGATTTTTTTTTTCGGTTTTTCAGTTTTTTTTACGTTTTGTTGACCCTCGTTCTTTAAATGACGCTATCCCGAGGAGGACACCTAAAGGCGGCCGTAATGGCCTCATCTTCGGTAGGCTCCTCCGGTTTTTTTTTTTTTTTTTTTACGTTGTGCTGACCTCGTTCTTTAAATGACGCTATCCCGAGGAGGACACCTAAAGGCAAGCCGTAATGGCCTCATCTTCGGCAGGCTCCTCTGGTTTTTTTTTTCGGTTTTTCTTTGCATTTTTTTTTTACGTTGCACTGACCTCGTTCTTTAAATGACGCTATCCCGAGGAGGACACCTAAAGGCGCCGTAATGGCCTCATCTTCGGCAGGCTCCTCTGGTTTTTTTTTCGGTTTTTCTTTGCATTTTTTTTTACGTTGCGCTGACCCTCGTTCTTTAAATGACGCTATCCGAGGAGGACACCTAAAGGCGCCGTAATGGCCTCATCTTCGGCAGGCTCCTCTGGTTTTTTTTTTTCGTTTTTTTTTCTTTTTTTTTACGTTGTGCTGACCTTCGTTCTTTAAATGACGCTATCCGAGGAGGACACCTAAAGGCGAGCCGTAATGCCTCATCTTCGGCAGGCTCTGGTTTTTTTTTCGGTTTTTCTTTGCATTTTTTTTACGTTGCGCTGACCCTCGTTCTTTAAATGACGCTATCCCAAGGAGGACACCTAAAGGCGACCTATAACGGCCTCATCTTTAGCAGGCTCCTCTGTTTTTTTTTCGGTTTTTCAGTTTTTTTTTTACGTTGTGCTGACCTCGTTCTTTAAATGACGCTATCCCGAGGAGGACACCTAAAGGCGAGCCGTAATGGCCTCATCTTCGGTAGGCTCCTCCGGTTTTTTTTTTTTTACGTTGTGCTGATCCTCGTTCTTTAAATGAGGCTATCCCGAGGAGGACACCTAAAGGCAAGCCGTAATTGCCTCATCTTCGGCAGGCTCCTCTGTTTTTTTTTTTTCGGTTTTTCTTTGCATTTTTTTTACGTTGCACTGACCTTCGTTCTTTAAATGATGCTATCCCGAGGAGGACACCTAAAGGCGGGCCGTAATGGCCTCATCTTCGGCAAGCTCCTCTGGTTTTTTTTTTCGTTTTTCTTTGCATTTTTTTTACGTTGCGCTGACCCTCGTTCTTTAAATGACGCTATCCCAAGGAGGACACCTAAAGGCGACCTATAACGGCCTCATCTTTAGCAGGCTCCTCTGATTTTTTTTTCGGTTTTTTTCAGTAATTTTTTTTACGTTTTGCTGACCCTCGTTCTTTAAATGACGCTATCCCGAGGAGGACACCTAAAGGCGAGCCGTAATGGCCTCATCTTCGGTAGGCTCTCCGGTTTTTTTTTTTTTTTTTACGTTGTGCTGATCCTCGTTCTTTAAATGAGGCTATCCCGAGGAGGACACCTAAAGGCAAGCCGTAATTGCCTCATCTTCGGCAGGCTCCTCTGGTTTTTTTTTTCGGTTTTTCTTTCAGTTTTTTTTTTTACGTTGCACTGACCTTCGTTCTTTAAATGATGCTATCCCGAGGAGGACACCTAAAGGCGGGCCGTAATGGCCTCATCTTCGGCAAGCTCCTCTGGTTTTTTTTTTCGGTTTTTCTTTGCATTTTTTTTACGTTGCGCTGACCCTCGTTCTTTAAATGACGCTATCCCAAGGAGGACACCTAAAGGCGACCTATAACGGCCTCATCTTTAGCAGGCTCCTCTGATTTTTTTTTTCCGGTTTTTTCAGTAATTTTTTTACGTTGTGCTGACCCTTGTTCTTTAAATGACGCTATCCCGAGGAGGACACCTAAAGGCGAGCCGTAATG
>NC_092053.1:67554679-67628534 GCF_003086295.3 Arachis hypogaea
GCCTATGGCTTTCTTTTCGACAAGCTCTCTGGTTTTTTTCTTTTTTTTGATTTTTAACGTTGCGCTGACCCTCGTTCTTTAAATGACGCTATCCCAAGGAGGACACCTAAAGGCAACCGTAATGGCCTCATCTTCGGCAGGTCCTCTGGTTTTTTTTTTCTGTTTTTCTTTAAAGTTTTTTTTTTTTTATGTTCTGCTGACCTTCGTTCTTTAAATGACGCTATCCCGAGGAGGACACCTAAAGGCGAGCCGTAATGACCTCATCTTCGGCAGGCTCCTCTGGTTTTTTTTTTCGGTTTTTCTTTGCATTTTTTTCCGTTGCGCTGGCCCTCGTTCTTTAAATGACGCTATCCCAAGGAGGACACCTAAAGGCAACCTATAACGGCCTCATCTTTAGCAGGCTCCTCTGATTTTTTTTTTCAGTTTTTTTCAGTAATTTTTTTTACGTTGTGCTGCCCCTCGTTCTTTAAATGACGCTATCCCGAGGAGGACACCTAAAGGCGAGCCGTAATGGCTCATCTTCGGTAGGCTCCTCCGGTTTTTTTTTTTTTTTTTTACGTTGTGCTGATCCTCGTTCTTTAATGAGGCTATCCCGAGGAGGACACGTAAAGGCAAGCCGTAATTGCCTCATCTTCGGCAGGCTCCTCTGGTTTTTTTTTCGGTTTTTCTTTGCAATTTTTTTTTACGTAGCACTGACCTTCGTTCTTTAAATGATGCCTATCCCGAGGAGGACACCTAAAGGCGGGCCGTAATGGCCTCATCTTCGGCAAGCTCCTCTGGTTTTTTTTTCGGTTTTTCTTTGCATTTTTTTTTACGTTGCGCTGACCCTCGTTCTTTAAATGATGCTATCCCAAGGAGGACACCTAAAGGCGACCTATAACGGCCTCATCTTTAGCAGGCTCCTCTGATTTTTTTTTTCCGATTTTTTTCAGTAATTTTTTACGTTCTGTTGACCCTCGTTCTTTAAATGACGCTATCCGAGGAGGACACCTAAAGGCGAGCCGTAATGGCCTCATCTTCGGTAGGCTCCTCCGGTTTTTTTTTTTTTTTTACGTTGTGCTGATCCTCGTTCTTTAAATGAGGCTATCCCGAGGAGGACACGTAAAGGCAAGCCGTAATTGCCTCATCTTCGGCAGGCTCCTCTGGTTTTTTTTTTCGGTTTTTCTTTGCAGTTTTTTTTACGTTGCACTGACCTTCGTTCTTTAAATGATGCTATCCGAGGAGGACACCTAAAGGCGAGCCGTAATGGCCTCATCTTCGGAAGGCTCCTACGGTTTTTTTTATTTTTTATTTTTTATTTTTTTTTACGTTGTGCAGATCCTCGTTCTTTAAATGAGGCTATCCGAGGAGGACACCTAAAGGCAAGCCGTAATTGCCTCATCTTCGGCAGGCTCCTCTGGTTTTTTTTTTTGGTTTTTCTTTGCAGTTTTTTTTTTACGTTGCACTGACCTTCGTTCTTTAAATGACGCTATCCCAGGAGGACACCTAAAGGCGGCCGTAATGGCCTCATCTTCGACAAGCTCCTCTGGTTTTTTTTTTTCGGTTTTTCTTTGCATTTTTTTACGTTGCGCTGACCCTCGTTCTTTAAATGACGCTATCCAAGGAGGACACCTAAAGGCGACCGTAATGGCCTCATCTTCGGCAGGCTCCTCTGGTTTTTTTTTTCTGTTTTTCTTTAAAGTTTTTTTTTTTTTATTTCTGCTGACCTTCGTTCTTTAAATGACGCTATCCCGAGGAGGACACCTAAAGGCGAGCCGTAATGACCTCATCTTCGGCAGGCTCCTCTGGTTTTTTTTTTTCGGTTTTTCTTTGCATTTTTTTTCCGTTGCGCTGACCTCGTTCTTTAAATGACGCTATCCCAAGGAGGACACCTAAAGGCGACCTATAACGGCCTCATCTTTAGCAGGCTCCTCTGATTTTTTATTTCAGTTTTTTCAGTAATTTTTTTTATGTTGTGCTGACCCTCGTTCTTTAAATGACGCTATCCCGAGGAGGACACCTAATGGCAAGCCGTAATTGCCTCATCTTCGGCAGGCTCCTCTGGTTTTTTTTTCGGTTTTTCTTTGCAGTTTTTTTTTACGTTGCACTGACCTTCGTTCTTTAAATGATGCTATCCCGAGGAGGACACCTAAATGCGGGCCGTAATGGCCTCATCTTCGGCAGCTCCTCTGGTTTTTTTTTTCGGTTTTTCTTTGCATTTTTTTTTTACGTTGCGCTGACCCTCGTTCTTTAAATGATGCTATCCCGAGGAGGACACCTAAAGGCGAACCGTAATGGCCTCATCTTCAGCAGGCTCCTCTGGTTTTTTTTCTGTTTTTCTTTAAAGTTTTTTTTTTTTTTTTTTTTTTTTACGTTGTGCTGACCTTCGTTGTTTAAATGACGCTGTCCCGAGGAGGACACCTAAAGGCGAGCCGTAATGACCTCATCTTTGGCAG
Source organism: Arachis hypogaea (assembly GCF_003086295.3). Classification (NCBI taxonomy): domain Eukaryota; kingdom Viridiplantae; phylum Streptophyta; class Magnoliopsida; order Fabales; family Fabaceae; genus Arachis; species Arachis hypogaea. Next base: position 67,557,115 of record NC_092053.1, read on the forward strand.
GCTCCTATGGTTTTTTTTCTGTTTTTCTTTGCATTTTTTTTATGTTGCGCTGACCCTCGTTCTTTAAATGACGCTATCCCAAGGAGGACACCTAAAGGCGACCTATAACGGCCTCATCTTTGGCAGGCTCCTCTGAATTTTTTTTCCAGTTTTTTTCAGTAATTTTTTTTACGTTGTGGTGACCCTCGTTCTTTAAATGACGCTATCCCGAGGAGGACACCTAAAGGCGAGCCGTAATGGCCTCATCTTCGGTTGGCTCCTGCGGTTTTTTTTTTTTTTTTTTTACGTTGTGCTGATCCTCGTTCTTTAAATGAGGCTATCCCGAGGAGGACACGTAAAGGAAAGCCGTAATTGCCTCATCTTCGGCAGGCTCCTCTGGTTTTTTTTTTCGGTTTTTCTTTGCAATTTTTTTTTACGTAGCACAGACCTTCGTTCTATAAATGATGCTATCCCGAGGAGGACACCAAAAGGCGGGCCGTAATGGCCTCATCTTCATCAAGCTCCTCTGGTTTTTTTTTTCGGTTTTTCTTTGCATTTTTTTTTACGTTGCGCTGACCCTCGTTCTTTAAATGACGCTATCCCAAGGAGGACACCTAAAGGCGACCTATAACGGCCTCATCTTTAGCAGGCTCCTCTGATTTTTTTTTTCCGGTTTTTTTCAGTAATTTTTTTACGTTCTGTTGACCCTCGTTCTTTAAATGACGCTATCCCGAGGAGGACACCTAAAGGCGAGCCGTAATGGCCTCATCTTCGGTAGGCTCCTCTGGTTTTTTACGTTGTGCTGATCCTCTTTCTTTAAATGAGGCTATCCCGAGGAGGACACGTAAAGGCAAGCCGTAATTGCCTCATCTTCGGCAGGCTCCTCTGGTTTTTTTTTTTCGGTTTTTCTTTGCAGTTTTTTTTTACGTTGCACTGACCTTCGTTCTTTAAATGATGCTATCCCGAGGAGGACACCTAAAGGCGGGCCGTAATGGCCTCATCTTCGGCAAGCTCCTCTGGTTTTTTTTTTTCGGTTTTTCTTTGCATTTTTTTTTACGTTGCGCTGACCCTCGTGCTTTAAATGATGCTATCCCGAGGAGGACACCTAAAGGCGAACCGTAATGGCCTCATCTTCAGCAGGCTCCTCTAGTTTTTTTTCTGTTTTTCTTTAAAGTTTTTTTTCTTTTTTTTTTTTTTTTTTTTTTACGTTGTGCTGACCTTCGTTGTTTAAATGACGCTGTCCTGAGGAGGACACCTAAAGGCGAGCCGTAATGACCTCATCTTTGGCAGGCTAATCTGGTTTTTTTTCTGTTTTTCTTTGCATTTTTTTTATGTTGCGCTGACCCTCGTTCTTTAAATGACGCTATCCCAAGGAGGACACCTAAAGGCGACCTATAACGGCCTCATCTTTAGCAGGCTCCTCTGATTTTTTATTCCAGTTTTTTTCAGTAATTTTTTTTACGTTGTGCTGACCCTCGTTCTTTAAATGACGCTATCCCGAGGAGGACACCTAAGGGCGAGCCGTAATGGCCTCATCTTCGGTAGGCTCCTCCGGTTTTTTTTTTTTTTTTTACGTTGTGCTGATCCTCGTTCTTTAAATGAGGCTATCCCGAGGAGGACACGTAAAGGCAAGCCGTAATTGCCTCATCTTCGGCAGGCTCCTCTGGTTTTTTTTTTCGGTTTTTCTTTGCAATTTTTTTTTTACGTAGCACTGACCTTCGTTCTTTAAATGATGCTATCCCGAGGAGGACACCTAAAGGCAGGCCGTAATGGCCTCATCTTCCGCAAGCTCCTCTGGTTTTTTTTTTCGGTTTTTCTTTGCATTTTTTTTACGTTGCGCTGACCCTCGTTCTTTAAATAACGCTATCCCAAGGAGGACACCTAAAGGCGACCTATAACGGCCTCATCTTTAGCAGGCTCCTCTGATTTTTTTTTCCGGCTTTTTTCAGTAATTTTTTTTTACGTTGTGCTGACCCTTGTTCTTTAAATGACGCTATCCCGAGGAGGACACCTAAAGGCGAGCCGTAATGGCCTCATCTTCGGTAGGCTCCTCCGTTTTTTTTTTTTTTTACGTTGTGCTGATCCTCGTTCTTTAAATGACGTTATCCCGAGGAGGACACCTAAAGGCAAGCCGTAATTGCCTCATCTTCGGCAGGGTCCTCTGGTTTTTTTTTTCGGTTTTTCTTTACAGTTTTTTTTTTTTACGTTACACTGACCTTCGTTCTTTAAATGATGCTATCCCGAGGAGGACACCTAAAGGCGGGCCGTAATGGCCTCATCTTCGGCAAGCTCCTCTGGGTTTTTTTTTTCGATTTTTCTTTGCATTTTTTTTTACGTTGCGCTGACCCTCGTTCTTTAAATGACGCTATCCCAAGGAGGACACCTAAAGGCGACCTATAACGGCCTCATCTTTAGCAGGCTCCTCTGATTTTTTTTTTCCGGTTTTTTCAGTAATTTTTTTACGTTGTGTTGACCCTCGTTCTTTAAATGACGCTATCCCGAGGAGGACACCTAAAGGCGAGCCGTAATGGCCTCATCTTCGGTAGGCTCCTCCGGTTTTTTTTTTTTTTTTTACGTTGTGGTGATCCTCGTTCTTTAAATGAGGCTATCCCGAGGAGGACACGTAAAGGCAAGCCGTAATTGCCTCATCTTCGGCAGGCTCCTCTGGTTTTTTTTTTCGGTTTTTCTTTGCAGTTTTTTTTTACATTGCACTAACCTTCGTTCTTTAAATGATGCTATCCCGAGGAGGACACCTAAAGGCGGGCTGTAATGGCCTCATCTTCGGCAAGCTCCTCTGGTTTTTTTTCGGTTTTTCTTTGCATTTTTTTTTACGTTGCGCTGACCCTCGTTCTTTAAATAACGCTATCCCAAGGAGGACACGTAAAGGCGACCTATAACGGCCTCATCTTTAGCAGGCTCCTCTGATTTTTTTTTCCGGTTTTTTCAGTAATTTTTTTACGTTGTGTTGGCCCTCGTTCTTTAAATGACGCTATCCCGAGGAGGACACCTAAAGGCGAGCCGTAATGGCCTCATCTTCGGTAGGCTCCTCCGGTTTTTTTTTTTTTACGTTGTGCTGATCCTCGTTCTTTAAATGAGGCTATCCCGAGGAGGACACGTAAAGGCAAGCCGTAATGGCCTCATCTTCGGCAAGCTCCTCTGGTTTTTTTTTTCGGTTTTTCTTTGCATTTTTTTTTACGTTGTGCTGACCCTCGTTCTTTAAATGATGCTATCCCGAGGAGGACACCTAAAGGCGAACCGTAATGGCCTCATCATCAGCAGGCTCCTCTGGTTTTTTTTCTGCTTTTCTTTAAAGTTTTTTTTCTTTTTTTTTTTTTTTTTTTTCTACGTTGTGCTGACCTTCGTTGTTTAAATGACGCTGTCCTGAGGAGGACACCTAAAGGCGAGCCGTAATGACCTCATCTTTGGCAGGCTAATCTGGTTTTTTTTCTGTTTTTCTTTGCATTTTTTTTATGTTGCGCTGACCCTCGTTCTTTAAATGACGCTATCCCAAGGAGGACACCTAAAGGCGACCTATAACGGCCTCATCTTTAGCAGGCTCCTCTGATTTTTTTTTCCAGTTTTTTTCAGTAATTTTTTTTACGTTGTGCTGACCCTCGTTTTTTAAATGACGCTATCCCGAGGAGGACACCTAAAGGCGAGCCGTAATGGCCTCATCTTCGGTAGGCTCCTCCGGTTTTTTTTTTTTTTTTTTACGTTGTGCTGATCCTCGTTCTTTAAATGAGGCTATCCCGAGGAGGACACGTAAAGGCAAGCCGTAATTGCCTCATCTTCGGCAGGCTCCTCTGGTTTTTTTTTCGGTTTTTCTTTGCAATTTTTTTTTACGTAGCACTGACCTTCGTTCTTTAAATGATGCTATCCCGAGGAGGACACCTAAAGGCGGGCCGTAATGGCCTCATCTTCGGCAAGCTCCTCTGGTTTTTTTTTTCGGTTTTTCTTTGAATTTTTTTTTACGTTGCGCTGACCCTCGTTCTTTAAATGACTCTATCCCAAGGAGGACACCTAAAGGCGACCTATAACGGCCTCATCTTTAGCAGGCTCCTCTGATTTTTTTTTTCCGGTTTTTTTCAGTAATTTTTTTACGTTCTGTTGACCCTCGTTCTTTAAATGACGCTATCCCGAGGAGGACACCTAAAGGCGAGCCGTAATGGCCTCATCTTCGGTAGGCTCCTCCGGTTTTTTTTTTTTTACGTTGTGCTGATCCTCGTTCTTTAAATGAGGCTATCCCGAGGAGGACACGTAAAGGCAAGCCGTAATTGCCTCATCTTCGGCAGGCTCCTCTGGTTTTTTTTTTTCGGTTTTTCTTTGCAGTTTTTTTTTTACGTTGCACTGACCTTCGTTCTTTAAATGATGCTATCCCGAGGAGGACACCTAAAGGCGGGCCGTAATGGCCTCATCTTCGGCAAGCTCCTCTGGTTTTTTTTTTCGGTTTTTCTTTGCATTTTTTTTTACGTTGCGCTGACCCTCGTTCTTTAAATGACGCTATCCCAAGGAGGACACCTAAAGGCGACCTATAACGACCTCATCTTTAGCAGGCTCCTCTGATTTTTTTTTTCCGGTTTATTTCAGTAATTTTTTTACGTTCTGTTGACCCTCGTTCTTTAAATGACGCTATCCCGAGGAGGACACCTAAAGGCGAGCCGTAATGGCCTCATCTTCGGTAGGCTCCTCTGTTTTTTTTTTTTTTTTTTTACGTTGTGGTGATCCTCGTTCTTTAAATGAGGCTATCCCGAGGAGGACACGTAAAGGCAAGCCGTAATTGCCTCATCTTCGGCAGGCTCCTCTGGTTTTTTTTTTTCGGTTTTTCTTTGCAGTTTTTTTTTTACGTTGCACTGACCTTCGTTCTTTAAATGATGCTATCCCGAGGAGGACACCTAAAGGCGGGCCGTAATGGCCTCATCTTCGGCAAGCTCCTCTGGTTTTTTTTTTCGGTTTTTCTTTGCATTTTTTTTTACGTTGCGCTGACCCTCGTTCTTTAAATGACGCTATCCCAAGGAGGACACCTAAAGGCGACCTATAACGACCTCATCTTTAGCAGGCTCCTCTGATTTTTTTTTTCCGGTTTATTTCAGTAATTTTTTTACGTTCTGTTGACCCTCGTTCTTTAAATGACGCTATCCCGAGGAGGACACCTAAAGGCGAGCCGTAATGGCCTCATCTTCGGTAGGCTCCTCCGTTTTTTTTTTTTTTTTTACGTTGTGGTGATCCTCGTTCTTTAAATGAGGCTATCCCGAGGAGGACACGTAAAGGCAAGCCGTAATTGCCTCATCTTCGGCAGGCTCCTCTGGTTTTTTTTTTCGGTTTTTCTTTGCAGTTTTTTTTTACGTTGCACTGACCTTCGTTCTTTAAATGATGCTATCCCGAGGAGGACACCTAAAGGCGGGCCGTAATGGCCTCATCTTCGGCAAGCTCCTCTGGTTTTTTTTTTCGGTTTTTCTTTGCATTTTTTTTTACGTTGCGCTGACCCTCGTTCTTTAAATGATGCTATCCCGAGGAGGACACCTAAAGGCGAACCGTAATGGCCTCATCTTCAGCAGGCTCCTCTGGTTTTTTTTCTGTTTTTCTTTAAAGTTTTTTTTCTTTTTTTTTTTTTTTTTTTTTTTTTTTTTACGTTGTGCTGACCTTCGTTGTTTAAATGACGCTGTCCTGAGGAGGACACCTAAAGGCGAGCCGTAATGACCTCATCTTTGGCAGGCTAATCTGGTTTTTTTTCTGTTTTTCTTTGCATTTTTTTTATGTTGCGCTGACCCTCGTTCTTTAAATGACGCTATCCCAAGGAGGACACCTAAAGGCGACCTATAACGGCCTCATCTTTAGCAGGCTCCTCTGATTTTTTTTTCCAGTTTTTTTCAGTAATTTTTTTTACGTTGTGCTGACCCTCGTTCTTTAAATGACGCTATCCCGAGGAGGACACCTAAAGGAGAGCCGTAATGGCCTCATCTTCGGTAGGCTCCTCCGGTTTTTTATTTTTTTTTACGTTGTGCTGATCCTCGTTCTTTAAATGAGGCTATCCCGAGGAGGACACGTAAAGGCAAGCCGTAATTGCCTCATCTTCGGCAGGCTCCTCTGGTTTTTTTTTTGGTTTTTCTTTGCAATTTTTTTTTACGTAGCACTGACCTTCGTTCTTTAAATGATGCTATCCCGAGGAGGACACCTAAAGGCGGGCCGTAATGGCCTCATCTTCGGCAAGCTCCTCTGGTTTTTTTTTTCGGTTTTTCTTTGAATTTTTTTTTACGTTGCGCTGACCCTCGTTCTTTAAATGACGCTATCCCAAGGAGGACACCTAAAGGCGACCTATAACGGCCTCATCTTTAGCAGGCTCCTCTGATTTTTTTTTTCCGGTTTTTTTCAGTAATTTTTTTACGTTCTGTTGACCCTCGTTCTTTAAATGACGCTATCCCGAGGAGGACAGCTAAAGGCGAGCCGTAATGGCCTCATCTTCGGTAGGCTCCTCCGGTTTTTTTTTTTTTTTTACGTTGTGCTGATCCTCGTTCTTTAAATGAGGCTATCCCGAGGAGGACACGTAAAGGCAAGCCGTAATTGCCTCATCTTCGGCAGGCTCCTCTGGTTTTTTTTTTCGGTTTTTCTTTGCAGTTTTTTTTTTACGTTGCACTGACCTTCGTTCTTTAAATGATGCTATCCCGAGGAGGACACCTAAAGGCGGGCCGTAATGGCCTCATCTTCCGCAAGCTCCTCTGGTTTTTTTTTTCGGTTTTTCTTTGCATTTTTTTTACGTTGCGCTGACCCTCGTTCTTTAAATAACGCTATCCCAAGGAGGACACCTAAAGGCGACCTATAACGGCCTCATCTTTAGCAGGCTCCTCTGATTTTTTTTTTCCGGCTTTTTTCAGTAATTTTTTTTACGTTGTGCTGACCCTTGTTCTTTAAATGACGCTATCTCGAGGAGGACACCTAAAGGCGAGCCGTAATGGCCTCATCTTCGGTAGGCTCCTCCGTTTTTTTTTTTTTACGTTGTGCTGATCCTCGTTCTTTAAATGAGGCTATCCCGAGGAGGACACGTAAAGGCAAGCCGTAATTGCCTCATCTTCGGCAGGCTCCTCTGGTATTTTTTTTCGGTTTTTCTTTGCAGTTTTTTTTTTACGTTGCACTGACCTTCGTTCTTTAAATGATGCTATCCCGAGGAGGACACCTAAAGGCGGGCCGTAATGGCCTCATCTTCCGCAAGCTCCTCTGGTTTTTTTTTTCGGTTTTTCTTTGCATTTTTTTTACGTTGCGCTGACCCTCGTTCTTTAAATAACGCTATCCCAAGGAGGACACCTAAAGGCGACCTATAACGGCCTCATCTTTAGCAGGCTCCTCTGATTTTTTTTTTCCGGCTTTTTTCAGTAATTTTTTTTACGTTGTGCTGACCCTTGTTCTTTAAATGACGTTATCCCGAGGAGGACACCTAAAGGCAAGCCGTAATTGCCTCATCTTCGGCAGGGTCCTCTGGTTTTTTTTTCCGGTTTTTCTTTACAGTTTTTTTTTTTACGTTACACTGACCTTCGTTCTTTAAATGATGCTATCCCGAGGAGGACACCTAAAGGCGGGCCGTAATGGCCTCATCTTCGGCAAGCTCCTCTATTTTTTTTTTCGATTTTTCTTTGCATTTTTTTTTACGTTGCGCTGACCCTCGTTCTTTAAATGACGCTATCCCAAGGAGGACACCTAAAGGCGACCTATAACGGCCTCATCTTTAGCAGGCTCCTCTGTTTTTTTTTTTCCGGTTTTTTCAGTAATTTTTTTACGTTGTGCTGACCCTTGTTCTTTAAATGACGCTATCCCGAGGAGGACACCTAAAGGCGAGCCCTAATGGCCTCATCTTCGGTAGGCTCCTCCGTTTTTTTTTTTTTTTTACGTTGTGCTGATCCTCGTTCTTTAAATGACGTTATCCCGAGGAGGACACCTAAAGGCAAGCCGTAATTGCCTCATCTTCGGCAGGGTCCTCTGGTTTTTTTTTTCGGTTTTTCTTTACAATTTTTTTTTTTTTACGTTACACTGACCTTCGTTCTTTAAATGATGCTATCCCGAGGAGGACACCTAAAGGCGGGCCGTAATGGCCTCATCTTCGGCAAGCTCCTCTGGGTTTTATTTTCGATTTTTCTTTGCATTTTTTTTACGTTGCGCTGACCCTCGTTCTTTAAATGACGCTATCCCAAGGAGGACACCTAAAGGCGACCTATAACGGCCTCATCTTTAGCAGGCTCCTCTGATTTTTTTTTTCCGGTTTTTTCAGTAATTTTTTTACGTTGTGTTGACCCTCGTTCTTTAAATGACGCTATCCCGAGGAGGACACCTAAAGGCGAGCCGTAATGGCCTCATCTTCGGTAGGCTCCTCCGGTTTTTTTTTTTTTTTTACGTTGTGGTGATCCTCGTTCTTTAAATGAGGCTATCCCGAGGAGGACACGTAAAGGCAAGCCGTAAATGCCTCATCTTCGGCAGGCTCCTCTGGTTTTTTTTTTCGGTTTTTCTTTGCAGTTTTTTTTTTACATTGCACTAACCTTCGTTCTTTAAATGATGCTATCCCGAGGAGGACACCTAAAGGCGGGCTGTAATGGCCTCATCTTCGGCAAGCTCCTCTGGTTTTTTTTTCGGTTTTTCTTTGCATTTTTTTTTACGTTGCGCTGACCCTCTTTCTTTAAATAACGCTATCCCAAGGAGGACACGTAAAGGCGACCTATAACGGCCTCATCTTTAGCAGGCTCCTCTGATTTTTTTTTCCGGTTTTTTCAGTAATTTTTTTACGTTGTGTTGACCCTCGTTCTTTAAATGACGCTATCCCGAGGAGGACACCTAAAGGCGAGCCGTAATGGCCTCATCTTCGGTAGGCTCCTCCGTTTTTTTTTTTTTTTTTTTTTTTACGTTGTGGTGATCCTCGTTCTTTAAATGAGGCTATCCCGAGGAGGACACGTAAAGGCAAGCCGTAATTGCCTCATCTTCGGCAGGCTCCTCTGATTTTTTTTTCGGTTTTTCTTTGCAGTTTTTTTTTACGTTGCACTGACCTTCGTTCTTTAAATGATGCTATCCCGAGGAGGACACCTAAAGGCGGGCCGTAATGGCCTCATCTTCGGCAAGCTCCTCTGGTTTTTTTTTTCGGTTTTTCTTTGCATTTTTTTTTACGTTGCGCTGACCCTCGTTCTTTAAATGATGCTATCCCGAGGAGGACACCTAAAGGCGAACCGTAATGGCCTCATCTTCAGCAGGCTCCTCTGGTTTTTTTTCTGTTTTTCTTTAAAGTTTTTTTTCTTTTTTTCTTTTTTTTTTTTTTTTTACGTTGTGCTGACCTTCGTTGTTTAAATGACGCTGTCCTGAGGAGGACACCTAAAGGCAAGCCGTAATGACCTCATCTTTGGCAGGCTAATCTGGTTTTTTTTCTGTTTTTCTTTGCATTTTTTTTATGTTGCGCTGACCCTCGTTCTTTAAATGACGCTATCCCAAGGAGGACACCTAAAGGCGACCTATAACGGCCTCATCTTTAGCAGGCTCCTCTGATTTTTTTTTCCAGTTTTTTCAGTAATTTTTTTTACGTTGTGCTGACCCTCGTTCTTTAAATGACGCTATCCCGAGGAGGACACCTAAAGGCGAGCCGTAATGGCCTCATCTTCGGTAGGCTCCTCCGGTTTTTTTTTTTTTTTTTTTACGTTGTGCTGATCCTCGTTCTTTAAATGATGCTATCCCGAGGAGGACACCTAAAGGCGGGCCGTAATGGCCTCATCTTCGGCAAGCTCCTCTGGTTTTTTTTTCCGGTTTTTCTTTGCATTTTTTTTTACGTTGCGCTGACCCTCTTTCTTTAAATAACGCTATCCCAAGGAGGACACGTAAAGGCGACCTATAACGGCCTCATCTTTAGCAGGCTCCTCTGATTTTTTTTTTCCGGCTTTTTTCAGTAATTTTTTTTACGTTGTGCTGACCCTTGTTCTTTAAATGACGTTATCCCGAGGAGGACACCTAAAGGCAAGCCGTAATTGCCTCATCTTCGGCAGGGTCCTCTGGTTTTTTTTTCCGGTTTTTCTTTACAGTTTTTTTTTTTTACGTTACACTGACCTTCGTTCTTTAAATGATGCTATCCCGAGGAGGACACCTAAAGGCGGGCCGTAATGGCCTCATCTTCGGCAAGCTCCTCTGGGTTTTTTTTTCGATTTTTCTTTGCATTTTTTTTTACGTTGCGCTGACCCTCGTTCTTTAAATGACGCTATCCCAAGGAGGACACCTAAAGGCGACCTATAACGGCCTCATCTTTAGCAGGCTCCTCTGTTTTTTTTTTTCCGGTTTTTTCAGTAATTTTTTTACGTTGTGTTGACCCTCGTTCTTTAAATGACGCTATCCCGAGGAGGACACCTAAAGGCGAGCCGTAATGGCCTCATCTTCGGTAAGCTCCTCCGGTTTTTTTTTTTTTTTTTTTTTTTTTTTACGTTGTGGTGATCCTCGTTCTTTAAATGAGGCTATCCCGAGGAGGACACGTAAAGGCAAGCCGTAATTGCCTCATCTTCGGCAGGCTCCTCTGGTTTTTTTTTTCGGTTTTTCTTTGCAGTTTTTTTTTACGTTGCACTGACCTTCGTTCTTTAAATGATGCTATCCCGAGGAGGACACCTAAAGGCGGGCCGTAATGGCCTCATCTTCCGCAAGCTCCTCTGGTTTTTTTTTTCGGTTTTTCTTTGCATTTTTTTTACGTTGCGCTGACCCTCGTTCTTTAAATAACGCTATCCCAAGGAGGACACCTAAAGGCGACATATAACGGCCTCATCTTTAGCAGGCTCCTCTGATTTTTTTTTTCCGGCTTTTTTCAGTAATTTTTTTTACGTTGTGCTGACCCTTGTTCTTTAAATGACGCTATCCCGAGGAGGACACCTAAAGGCGAGCCGTAATGGCCTCATCTTCGGTAGGCTCCTCCGTTTTTTTTTTTTTTTACGTTGTGCTGATCCTCGTTCTTTAAATGACGTTATCCCGAGGAGGACACCTAAAGGCAAGCCGTAATTGCCTCATCTTCGGCAGGGTCCTCTGGTTTTTTTTTTCGGTTTTTCTTTACAATTTTTTTTTTTTACGTTACACTGACCTTCGTTCTTTAAATGATGCTATCCCGAGGAGGACACCTAAAGGCGGGCCGTAATGGCCTCATCTTCGGCAAGCTCCTCTGGGTTTTTTTTTCGATTTTTCTTTGCATTTTTTTTTACGTTGCGCTGACCCTCGTTCTTTAAATGACGCTATCCCAAGGAGGACACCTAAAGGCGACCTATAACGGCCTCATCTTTAGCAGGCTCCTCTGATTTTTTTTTCCGGTTTTTTCAGTAATTTTTTTACGTTGTGTTGACCCTCGTTCTTTAAATGACGCTATCCCGAGGAGGACACCTAAAGGCAAGCCGTAATGGCCTCATCTTCGGTAGGCTCCTCCGGTTTTTTTTTTTTTTTTTTTTTTTTTTTACGTTGTGGTGATCCTCGTTCTTTAAATGAGGCTATCCCGAGGAGGACACGTAAAGGCAAGCCGTAAATGCCTCATCTTCGGCAGGCTCCTCTGGTTTTTTTTTTCGGTTTTTCTTTTCAGTTTTTTTTTTTACATTGCAGTAACCTTCGTTCTTTAAATGATGCTATCCCGAGGAGGACACCTAAAGGCGGGCTGTAATGGCCTCATCTTCGGCAAGCTCCTCTGGTTTTTTTTTCGGTTTTTCTTTGCATTTTTTTTTACGTTGCGCTGACCCTCTTTCTTTAAATAACGCTATCCCAAGGAGGACACGTAAAGGCGACCTATAACGGCCTCATCTTTAGCAGGCTCCTCTGATTTTTTTTTCCGGTTTTTTCAGTAATTTTTTTACGTTGTGTTGACCCTCGTTCTTTAAATGACGCTATCCCGAGGAGGACACCTAAAGGCGAGCCGTCATGGCCTCATCTTCGGTAGGCTCCTCCGGTTTTTTTTTTTTTTTTTTTTACGTTGTGGTGATCCTCGTTCTTTAAATGAGGCTATCCCGAGGAGGACACGTAAAGGCAAGCCGTAATTGCCTCATCTTCGGCAGGCTCCTCTGAATTTTTTTTCGGTTTTTCTTTGCAGTTTTTTTTTACGTTGCACTGACCTTCGTTCTTTAAATGATGCTATCCCGAGGAGGACACCTAAAGGCGGGCCGTAATGGCCTCATCTTCGGCAAGCTCCTCTGGTTTTTTATTTCGGTTTTTCTTTGCATTTTTTTTTACGTTGCGCTGACCCTCGTTCTTTAAATGATGCTATCCCGAGGAGGACACCTAAAGGCGAACCGTAATGGCCTCATCTTCAGCAGGCTCCTCTGATTTTTTTTCTGTTTTTCTTTAAAGTTTTTTTTTTTTTTTTTTTTTTTTTTTTTTTTTTTTTTACGTTGTGCTGACCTTCGTTGTTTAAATGACGCTGTCCTGAGGAGGACACCTAAAGGCGAGCCGTAATGACCTCATCTTTGGCAGGCTAATCTGGTTTTTTTTCTGTTTTTCTTTGCATTTTTTTATGTTGCGCTGACCCTCGTTCTTTAAATGACGCTATCCCAAGGAGGACACCTAAAGGCGACCTATAACGGCCTCATCTTTAGCAGGCTCCTCTGATTTTTTTTTCCAGTTTTTTTCAGTAATTTTTTTTACGTTGTGCTGACCCTCGTTCTTTAAATGACGCTATCCCGAGGAGGACACCTAAAGGCGAGCCGTAATGGCCTCATCTTCGGTGGGCTCCTCCGTTTTTTTTTTTTTTTTTTTACGTTGTGCTGATCCTCGTTCTTTAAATGAGGCTATCCCGAGGAGGACACGTAAAGGCAAGCCGTAATTGCCTCATCTTCGGCAGGCTCCTCTGGTTTTTTTTTTTCGGTTTTTCTTTGCAGTTTTTTTTTACGTTGCACTGACCTTCGTTCTTTAAATGATGCTATCCCGAGGAGGACACCTAAAGGCGGGCTGTAATGGCCTCATCTTCCGCAAGCTCCTCTGGTTTTTTTTTTTCGGTTTTTCTTTGCAGTTTTTTTTTACGTTGCACTGACCTTCGTTCTTTAAATGATGCTATCCCGAGGAGGACACCTAAAGGCGGGCCGTAATGGCCTCATCTTCCGCAAGCTCCTCTGGTTTTTTTTTTTCGGTTTTTCTTTGCATTTTTTTTACGTTGCGCTGACCCTCGTTCTTTAAATAACGCTATCCCAAGGAGGACACCTAAAGGTGACCTATAACGGCCTCATCTTTAGCAGGCTCCTCTGATTTTTTTTTCTGGCTTTTTTCTGTAATTTTTTTTACGTTGTGCTGACCCTTGTTCTTTAAATGACGCTATCCCGAGGAGGACACCTAAAGGCGAGCCGTAATGGCCTCATCTTCGGTAGGCTCCTCCGTTTTTTTTTTTTTTATACGTTGTGCTGATCCTCGTTCTTTAAATGACGTTATCCCGAGGAGGACACCTAAAGGCAAGCCGTAATTGCCTCATCTTCGGCAGGGTCCTCTGGTTTTTTTTTTCGGTTTTTCTTTACAGTTTTTTTTTTTTACGTTACACTGACCTTCGTTCTTTAAATGATGCTATCCCGAGGAGGACACCTAAAGGCGGGCCGTAATGGCCTCATCTTCGGCAAGCTCCTCTGGTTTTTTTTTCGATTTTTCTTTGCATTTTTTTTTACGTTGCGCTGACCCTCGTTCTTTAAATGACGCTATCCCAAGGAGGACACCTAAAGGCGACCTATAACGGCCTCATCTTTAGCAGGCTCCTCTGATTTTTTTTTCCGGTTTTTTCAGTAATTTTGTTACGTTGTGTTGACCCTCGTTCTTTAAATGACGCTATCCCGAGGAGGACACCTAAAGGCGAGCCGTAATGGCCTCATCTTCGGTAGGCTCCTCCGGTTTTTTTTTTTTTTTTTTTTTTTTTTACGTTGTGGTGATCCTCGTTCTTTAAAGGAGGCTATCCCGAGGAGGACACGTAAAGGCAAGCCGTAATTGCCACATCTTCGGCAGGCTCCTCTGGTTTTTTTTTTCGGTTTTTCTTTGCAGTTTTTTTTTACGTTGCACTAACCTTCGTTCTTTAAATGATGCTATCCCGAGGAGGACACCTAAAGGCGGGCCGTAATGGCCTCATCTTCGGCAAGCTCCTCTGGTTTTTTTTTCGGTTTTTTTTTGCATTTTTTTTTACGTTGCGCTGACCCTCGTTCTTTAAATGACGCTATCCCAAGGAGGACACCTAAAGGCGACCTATAACGGCCTCATCTTTAGCAGGCTCCTCTGATTTTTTTTTTCCGGATTTTTTCAGTAATTTTTTTACGTTGTGTTGACCCTCGTTCTTTAAATGACGCTATCCCGAGGAGGACACCTAAAGGCGAGCCGTAATGGCCTCATCTTGGGTAGGCTCCTCCGTTTTTTTTTTTTTTTTTACGTTGTGCTGATCCTCGTTCTTTAAATGACGTTATCCCGAGGAGGACACCTAAAGGCAAGCCGTAATTGCCTCATCTTCGGCAGGCTCCTCTGGTTTTTTTTTTCGGTTTTTCTTTACAGTTTTTTTTTTTACGTTACACTGACCTTCGTTCTTTAAATGATGCTATCCCGAGGAGGACACCTAAAGGCGGGCCGTAATGGCCTCATCTTCGGCAAGCTCCTCTGGTTTTTTTTTTCGGTTTTTCTTTGCATTTTTTTTTACGTTGCGCTGACCCTCGTTCTTTAAATGACGCTATCCCAATGAGGACACCTAAAGGCGACCTATAACGGCCTCATCTTTAGCAGGCTCCTCTGATTTTTTTTTTCGGTTTTTTCAGTAATTTTTTTACGTTGTGTTGACCCTCGTTCTTTAAATGACGCTATCCCGAGGAGGACACCTAAAGGCGAGCCGTAATGGCCTCATCTTCGGTAGGCTCCTCCGGTTTTTTTTATTTTTTATTTTTTACGTCGTGGTGATCCTCGTTCTTTAAATGAGGCTATCCCGAGGAGGACACGTAAAGGCAAGCCGTAATTGCCTCATCTTCGGCAGGCTCCTCTGGTTTTTTTTTTCGGTTTTTCTTTGCAATTTTTTTGTACGTTGCACTGACCTTCGTTCTTTAAATGATGCTATCCCGAGGAAGACACCTAAAGGCGGGCCGTAATGGCCTCATATTCGGCAGGCTCCTCTGGTTTTTTTTTCGGTTTTTCTTTGCATTTTTTTTTACATTGCGCTGACCCTCGTTCTTTAAATGACGCTATCCCAAGGAGGACACCTAAGGCGACCTATAACGGCCTCATCTTTAGCAGGCTCCTCTGATTTTTTTTTTCCGGTTTTTTTCAGTAATTTTTTTTACGTTGTGCTGACCCTCGTTCTTTAAATGACGCTATCCCGAGGAGGACACCTAAAGGCGAGCCGTAATGGCCTCATCTTCGGTAGGCTCCTCCGGTTTTTTTTTTTTTTAGGTTTTCCTGAAATTCTCGTTCTTTAAATGAGGTTATCCCGAGGAGGACACCTAAAGGCAAGTCGTAATTGCCTCATCTTCGGCAGGCTCCTCTGGTTTTTTTTTTCGGTTTTTCTTTACAGTTTTTTTTTTACGTTACACTGACCTTCGTTCTTTAAATGATGCTATCCCGAGGAGGACACCTAAAGGCGGGCCGTAATGGCCTCATCTTCGGCAAGCTCCTTTGGTTTTTTTTTTCGGTTTTTCTTTGCATTTTTTATTACGTTGCGCTGACCCTCGTTCTTTAAATGACGCTATCCTAAGGAGGACACCTAAAGGCGACCTATAATGGCCTCATCTTTAGCAGGCTCCTCTGATTTTTTTTTTCCGGTTTTTTTCAGTAATTTTTTTACGTTGTGTTGACCCTCGTTCTTTAAATGACGCGATCCCGAGGAGGACACCTAAAGGCGAGCCGTAATGGCCTCATCTTCGGTAGGCTCCTCCGGTTTTTTTTTTTTTTTTTACGTTGTGCTGATCCTCATTCTTTAAATGAGGCTATCCCGAGGAGGACACGTAAAGGAAAGCCGTAGTTGCCTCATCTTCGGCAGGCTCCTCTGGTTTTTTTTTTCGGTTTTTCTTTGAAATTTTTTTTTTTACGTAGCACTGACCTTCGTTCTTTAAATGATGCTATCCCGAGGAGGCCACCTAAAGGCGGGCCGTAATGGCCTCATATTCGGCAAGCTCCTCTGGTTTTTTTTTTTGGTTTTTCTTTGCATTTTTTTTTTACGTTGCGCTGACCCTCGTTCTTTAAATGACGCTATCCCAAGGAGGACACCTAAAGGCGACCTATAACGGCCTCATCTTTAGCAGGCTCCTCTGATTTTTTTTTTCCGGTTTTTTTCAGTAATTTTTTTACGTTGTGTTGACCCTCGTTCTTTAAATGACGCTATCCCGAGGAGGACACCTAAAGGCGAGCCGTAATGGCCTCATCTTCGGTAGGCTCCTCCGGTTTTTTTTTTTTTTTTTTTTTTACGTTGTGCTGATCCTCGTTCTTTAAATGAGGCTATCCCGAGGAGGACACGTAAAGGAAAGCCGTAATTGCCTCATCTTCGGCAGGCTCCCCTGGTTTTTTTTTTTCGGTTTTTCTTTGCAATTTTTTTTTTACGTAGCACTGACCTTCGTTCTTTAAATGATGCTATCCCGAGGAGGACACCTAAGGGCGGGCCGTAATGGCCTCATATTCGGCAGGCTCCTCTGGTTTTTTTTTCGGTTTTTCTTTGCATTTTTTTTTACGTTGCGCTGACCCTCGTTCTTTAAATGACGCTATCCCAAGGAGGACACCTAAAGGCGACCTATAACGGCCTCATCTTTAGCAGGCTCCTCTGATTTTTTTTTTCGGTTTTTTTCAGTAATTTTTTTTTCGTTGTGCTGACCCTCGTTCTTTAAACGACGCTATCCCGAGGAGGACACCTAAAGGCGAGCCGTAATGGCCTCATCTTCGGTAGGCTCCTCCGGTTTTTTTTTTTTCACGTTGTGCTGATCCTCGTTCTTTAAATGAGGCTATCCCGAGGAGGACACGTAAAGGAAAGCCGTAATTGCCTCATCTTCGGCAGGCTCCTCTGGTTTTTTTTTTCGGTTTTTCTTTACATTTTTTTTTTACGTTACACTGACCTTCGTTCTTTAAATGATGCTATCCCGAGGAGGACACCTAAAGGCGGGCCGTAATCGCCTCATCTTCGGCAAGCTCCTCTGGTTTTTTTTTTCAATTTTTCTTAGCATTTTTTTTTACGTTGCGCTGACCCTCGTTCTTTAAATGACGCTATCCCAGGGAGGACACCTAAAGGCGACCTATAACGGCCTCATCTATAGCAGGCTCCTCTGATTTTTTTTCCGATTTTTTTCAGTAATTTTTTTTACGTTGTGCTGTCCCTCGTTCTTTAAATGACGCTATCCCAAGGAGGACACCTAAAGGAGAGCCGTAATGGTCTCATCTTCGTTAGGCTCCTCCGGTTTTTTTTTTTTCACGTTGTGCTGATACTCGTTCTTTAAATGAGGCTATCCCGAGGAGGACACCTAAAGGTAAGCCGTAGTTGCCTCATCTTCGGCAAGCTCCTCTGGTTTTTTTTTCGGTTTTTCTTTACAGTTTTTTTTTACGTTACACTGACCTTCGTTCTTTAAATGATGCTATCCCGAGGAGGACACCTAAAGGCGGGCCGTAATGGCCTCATCTTCGGCAAGCTCCTCTGGTTTTTTTTTTTTTCGGTTTTTCTTTGCATTTTTTTTACGTTGCGCTGACCCTCGTTCTTTAAGTGACGCTATCCCGAGGAGGACACCTAAAGGCGAACCGTAATGGCCTTATCTTCGGCAGGCTCCTCTGGTTTTTTTTTCTGTTTTTCTTTAAAGTTTTTTTTTTTTTTTTTTTACGTTGTGCTGACCTTCGTTCTTTAAATGACGCTATCCCGAGGAGGACACCTAAAGGCGAGCCGTAATGACCTCACCTTCGGCAGGTTCTTCTGGTTTTTTTTGTTCGGTTTTTCTTTGCATTTTTTTTACGTTGCGCTGACCCTCGTTCTTTAAATGACGCTATCCCAAGGACGACACCTAAAGGCAAGCTATAACGGCCTCATCTTTAGCAGGCTCCTCTGATTTTTTTTTTCCAGTTTTTTCAGTAATTTTTTTTACGTTGTGCTGACCCTCGTTCTTTAAATGACGCTATCCCGAGGAGGACACCTAAAGGCAAGCCGTAATGGCCTCATCTTCGGTAGGCTCCTCCGGTTTTTTTTTTTTTTTTTTTTATGTTGTGCTGATCCTCGTTCTTTAAATGAGGCTATCCCGAGGAGGACACGTAAAAGCAAGCCGTAATTGCCTCATCTTCGGCAGGCTCCTCTGGTTTTTTTTTTTCGGTTTTTCTTTACAGTTTTTTTTTTACGTTACACTGACCTTCGTTCTTTAAATGATGCTATCCCGAGGAGGACACCTAAAGGCGGGCCGTAATGGCCTCATCTTCGGCAAGCTCCTCTGGTTTTTTTTTTTCGGTTTTTCTTTGCATTTTTTTTACGTTGCGTTGACCCTCGTTCTTTAAGTGACGCAATTTCGAGGAGGACACCTAAAGGCGAACCATAATGGCCTCATCTTCGGCAGGCTCCTCTGGTTTTTTTTTCTGTTTTTCTTTAAAGTTTTTTTTTTTTTTACATTGTGCTGACCTTCGTTCTTTAAATGACGCTATCCCGAGGAGGACACCTAAAGGCGAGCCGTAATGACCTCACCTTCGGCAGGTTCTTCTGGTTTTTTTTTTTCGGTTTTTCTTTGCATTTTTTTTACGTTGCGCTGACCCTCGTTCTTTAAATGACGCTATCCCAAGGAGGACACCTAAAGGTGAGCTATAACGGCCTCATCTTTAGCAGGCTCCTCTGATTTTTTTTTCCAGTTTTTTTCAGTAATTTTTTTTACGTTGTGCTGACCCTCGTTCTTTAAATGACGCTATCCGAGGAGGACACCTAAAGGCTAGCCGTAATGGCCTCATCTTCGGTAGGCTCCTCCGGTTTTTTTTTTTTTTTTTTTTTACGTTGTGCTGATCCTCGTTCTTTAAATGAGGCTATCCCGAGGAGGACACGTAAAGGCAAGCCGTAATTGCCTCATCTTCGGCAGGCTCCTCTGGTTTTTTTTTTTTCGGTTTTTCTTTACAGTTTTTTTTTACGTTACACTGACCTTCGTTCTTTAAATGATGCTATCCCGAGGAGGACACCTAAAGGCGGGCCGGAATGGCCTCATCTTCGGCAAGCTCCTCTGGTTTTTTTTTTTCGGTTTTTCTTTGCATTTTTTTTACGTTGCGCTGACCCTCGTTCTTTAAGTGACGCTATCCCGAGGAGGACACCTAAAGGCGAACCGTAATGGCCTCATCTTCGGCAGGCTCCTCTGGTTTTTTTTTCTGTTTTTCTTTAAAGTTTTTTTTTTTTTTTACATTGTGCTGACCTTCGTTCTTTAAATGACGCTATCCCGAGGAGGACACCTAAAGGCGAGCCGTAATGACCTCACCTTCGGCAGGCTCTTCTGGTTTTTTTTTTCGGTTTTTCTTTGTATTTTTTTTACGTTGCGCTGACCCTCGTTCTTTAAATGAAGCTATCCCAAGGAGGACACCTAAAGGCGAGCTATAACGGCCTCATCTTTAGCAGGCTCCTCTGATTTTTTTTTCCAGTTTTTTTCAGTAATTTTTTTTACGTTGTGCTGACCCTCGTTCTTTAAATGACGCTATCCCGAGGAGGACACCTAAAGGCTAGCCGTAATGGCCTCATCTTCGGTAGGCTCCTCCGGTTTTTTTTTTTTTTTTTTTTTACGTTGTGCTGATCCTCGTTCTTTAAATGAGGCTATCCCGAGGAGGACACGTAAAGGCAAGCCGTAATTGCCTCATCTTCGGCAGGCTCCTCTGGTTTTTTTTTTCGGTTTTTCTTTGCAGTTTTTTTTACGTTGCACTGACCTTCGTTCTTTAAATGATGCTATCCCGAGGAGGACACCTAAAGGCGGGCCGTAATGGCCTCATCTTCGGCAAGCTCCTCTGGTTTTTTTTTTTCGATTTTTCTTTGCATTTTTTTTTACGTTGCGCTGACCCTCATTCTTTAAATGACGCTATCCCAAGGAGGACACCTAAAGGCGACCTATAACGGCCTCATCTTTAGCAGGCTCCTTTGATTTTTTTTTTCCGGTTTTTTTCAGTAATTTTTTTTACGTTGTGCTGACCCTCGTTCTTTAAATGACGCTATCCCGAGGAGGACACCTAAAGGCGAGCCGTAATGGCCTCATCTTCGGTAGGCTCCTCCGGTTTTTTTTTTTTTTTTTTTTACGTTGTGCTGATCCTCGTTCTTTAAATGAGGCTATCCCGAGGAGGACACGTAAAGGAAAGCCGTAATTGCCTCATCTTCGGCAGGCTCCCCTGGTTTTTTTTTTTCGGTTTTTCTTTGCAATTTTTTTTTTACGTAGCACTGACCTTCGTTCTTTAAATGATGCTATCCCGAGGAGGACACCTAAGGGCGGGCCGTAATGGCCTCATATTCGGCAGGCTCCTCTGGTTTTTTTTTCGGTTTTTCTTTGCATTTTTTTTTACGTTGCGCTGACCCTCGTTCTTTAAATGACGCTATCCCAAGGAGGACACCTAAAGGCGACCTATAACGGCCTCATCTTTAGCAGGCTCCTCTGATTTTTTTTTTCGGTTTTTTTCAGTAATTTTTTTTTCGTTGTGCTGACCCTCGTTCTTTAAACGACGCTATCCCGAGGAGGACACCTAAAGGCGAGCCGTAATGGCCTCATCTTCGGTAGGCTCCTCCGGTTTTTTTTTTTTCACGTTGTGCTGATCCTCGTTCTTTAAATGAGGCTATCCCGAGGAGGACACGTAAAGGAAAGCCGTAATTGCCTCATCTTCGGCAGGCTCCTCTGGTTTTTTTTTTCGGTTTTTCTTTACAGTTTTTTTTTTACGTTACACTGACCTTCGTTCTTTAAATGATGCTATCCCGAGGAGGACACCTAAAGGCGGGCCGTAATCGCCTCATCTTCGGCAAGCTCCTCTGGTTTTTTTTTTTTCGGTTTTTCTTTGCATTTTTTTTACGTTGCGCTGACCCTCGTTCTTTAAGTGACGCTATCCCGAGGAGGACACCTAAAGGCGAACCGTAATGGCCTTATCTTCGGCAGGCTCCTCTGGTTTTTTTTTCTGTTTTTCTTTAAAGTTTTTTTTTTTTTTTTTACGTTGTGCTGACCTTCGTTCTTTAAATGACGCTATCCCGAGGAGGACACCTAAAGGCGAGCCGTAATGACCTCACCTTCGGCAGGTTCTTCTGGTTTTTTTTGTTCGGTTTTTCTTTGCATTTTTTTTACGTTGCGCTGACCCTCGTTCTGTAAATGACGCTATCCCAAGGACGACACCTAAAGGCAAGCTATAACGGCCTCATCTTTAGCAGGCTCCTCTGATTTTTTTTTTCCAGTTTTTTTCAGTAATTTTTTTTACGTTGTGCTGACCCTCGTTCTTTAAATGACGCTATCCCGAGGAGGACACCTAAAGGCAAGCCGTAATGGCCTCATCTTCGGTAGGCTCCTCCGGTTTTTTTTTTTTTTTTTTTATGTTGTGCTGATCCTCGTTCTTTAAATGAGGCTATCCCGAGGAGGACACGTAAAGGCAAGCCGTAATTGCCTCATCTTCGGCAGGCTCCTCTGGTTTTTTTTTTCGGTTTTTCTTTACAGTTTTTTTTTTACGTTACACTGACCTTCGTTCTTTAAATGATGCTATCCCGAGGAGGACACCTAAAGGCGGGCCGTAATGGCCTCATCTTCGGCAAGCTCCTCTGGTTTTTTTTTTTCGGTTTTTCTTTGCATTTTTTTTACGTTGCGTTGACCCTCGTTCTTTAAGTGACGCAATTTCGAGGAGGACACCTAAAGGCGAACCATAATGGCCTCATCTTCGGCAGGCTCCTCTGGTTTTTTTTTTTCTGTTTTTCTTTAAAGTTTTTTTTTTTTTTACGTTGTGCTGACCTTCGTTCTTTAAATGACGCTATCCCGAGGAGGACACCTAAAGGCGAGCCGTAATGACCTCACCTTCGGCAGGTTCTTCTGGTTTTTTTTTTCGGTTTTTCTTTGCATTTTTTTTACGTTGCGCTGACCCTCGTTCTTTAAATGACGCTATCCCAAGGAGGACACCTAAAGGTGAGCTATAACGGCCTCATCTTTAGCAGGCTCCTCTGATTTTTTTTTCCAGTTTTTTTCAGTAATTTTTTTTACGTTGTGCTGACCCTCGTTCTTTAAATGACGCTATCCGAGGAGGACACCTAAAGGCTAGCCGTAATGGCCTCATCTTCGGTAGGCTCCTCCGGTTTTTTTTTTTTTTTTTTTTTTACGTTGTGCTGATCCTCGTTCTTTAAATGAGGCTATCCCGAGGAGGACACGTAAAGGCAAGCCGTAATTGCCTCATCTTCGGCAGGCTCCTCTGGTTTTTTTTTTTTTCGGTTTTTCTTTACAGTTTTTTTTTACGTTACACTGACCTTCGTTCTTTAAATGAATCTATCCCGAGGAGGACACCTAAATGCGGGCCGGAATGGCCTCATCTTCGGCAAGCTCCTCTGGTTTTTTTTTTTCGGTTTTTCTTTGCATTTTTTTTACGTTGCGCTGACCCTCGTTCTTTAAGTGACACTATCCCGAGGAGGACACCTAAAGGCGAACCGTAATGGCCTCATCTTCGGCAGGCTCCTCTGGTTTTTTTTTCTGTTTTTCTTTAAAGTTTTTTTTTTTTTTACATTGTGCTGACCTTCGTTCTTTAAATGACGCTATCCCGAGGAGGACACCTAAAGGCGAGCCGTAATGACCTCACCTTCGGCAGGCTCTTCTGGTTTTTTTTTTCGGTTTTTCTTTGTATTTTTTTTACGTTGCGCTGACCCTCGTTCTTTAAATGAAGCTATCCCAAGGAGGACACCTAAAGGCGAGCTATAACGGCCTCATCTTTAGCAGGCTCCTCTGATTTTTTTTTTCCAGTTTTTTTCAGTAATTTTTTTTACGTTGTGCTGACCCTCGTTCTTTAAATGACGCTATCCCGAGGAGGACACCTAAAGGCTAGCCGTAATGGCCTCATCTTCGGTAGGCTCCTCCGGTTTTTTTTTTTTTTTTTTTTTTACGTTGTGCTGATCCTCGTTCTTTAAATGAGGCTATCCCGAGGAGGACACGTAAAGGCAAGCCGTAATTGCCTCATCTTCGGCAGGCTCCTCTGGTTTTTTTTTTCGGTTTTTCTTTGCAGTTTTTTTTACGTTGCACTGACCTTCGTTCTTTAAATGATGCTATCCCGAGGAGGACACCTAAAGGCGGGCCGTAATGGCCTCATCTTCGGCAAGCTCCTCTGGTTTTTTTTTTTCGATTTTTCTTTGCATTTTTTTTTACGTTGCGCTGACCCTCATTCTTTAAATGACGCTATCCCAAGGAGGACACCTAAAGGCGACCTATAACGGCCTCATCTTTAGCAGGCTCCTTTGATTTTTTTTTTCCGGTTTTTTTCAGTAATATTTTTTACGTTGTGCTGACCCTCGTTCTTTAAATGACGCTATCCCGAGGAGGACACCTAAAGGCGAGCCGTAATGGCCTCATCTTCGGTAGGCTCCTCCGGTTTTTTTTTTTTTTTTTACGTTGTGCTGATCCTCGTTCTTTAAATGAGGCTATCCCGAGGAGGACACCTAAAGGTAAGCCGTAATTGCCTCATCTTCGGCAGGCTCCTCTGGTTTTTTTTTTCGGTTTTTCTTTACAGTTTTTTTTTTTTACGTTACACTGACCTTCGTTCTTTAAATGATGCTATCCCGAGGAGGACACCTAAAGGCGGGCCGTAATGGCCTCATCTTCGGCAAGCTCCTCGGGTTTTTTTTTTTTCGGTTTTTCTTTGCATTTTTTTTTACGTTGCGCTGACCCTCGTTCTTTAAATGACGCTATCCCGAGGAGGACACCTAAAGGCGAACCGTAATGGCCTCATCTTCGGCAGGCTCCTCTGTTTTTTTTTTTTGTTTTTCTTTAAAGTTTTTTTTTTTTTTTACGTTGTGCTGACCTTCGTTCTTTAAATGACACTATCCCGAGGAGGACACCTAAAGGCGAGCCGTAATGACCTCATCTTCGGCAGGCTCTTCTAGTTTTTTTTTTCGGTTTTTCTTTGCATTTTTTTTACGTTGCGCTGACCCTCGTTCTTTAAATGACGCTATCCCAAGGAGGACACCTAAAGGCGAGCTATAACGGCCTCATCTTTAGCAGTCTCCTCTGATTTTTTTTCCGATTTTTTTCAGTAATTTTTTTTTTACGTTGTGCTGACCCTCGTTCTTTAAATGACGCTATCCCGAGGAGGACACCTAAAGGCGAGCCATAATGGCCTCATCTTCGGTAGGCTCCTCCGGTTTTTTTATTTTTTTATTTTTTATTTTTTTTTCTACGTTGTGCAGATCCTCGTTCTTTAAATGAGGCTATCCCGAGGAGGACACCTAAAGGCAAGCCGTAATTTCCTCATCTTCGGCAGGTTCCTCTGGTTTTTTTTTCGGTTTTTCTTTGCAGTTTTTTTTTTTTACGTTGCACTGACCTTCGTTCTTTAAATGACGCTATCCCGAGGAGGACACCTAAAGGCGGGCCGTAATGGCCTCATCTTCGGCAAGCTCCTCTGTTTTTTTTTTTTTTTCGGTTTTTCTTTGCATTTTTTTTACGTTGCGCTGACCCTCGTTCTTTAAATGACGCTATCCCAAGGATGACACCTAAAGGCGAACCGTAATGGCCTCATCTTCGGCAGGCTCCTCTGGTTTTTTTTTTCGGTTTTTCTTTGCAGTTTTTTTTACGTTGCACTGACCTTCGTTCTTTAAATGACGCTATTCCGAGGAGGACACCTAAAGGCGAGCCGTAATGACCTCACCTTCGGCAGGCTCTGCTGGTTTTTTTTTTCGGTTTTTCTTTGCATTTTTTTTACGTTGCGCTGACCCTCGTTCTTTAAATGAAGCTATCCCAAGGAGGACACCTAAAGGCGAGCTATAACGGCCTCATCTTTAGCAGGCTCCTCTGATTTTTTTTTTCCAGTTTTTTTCAGTAATTTTTTTTACGTTGTGCTGACCCTCGTTCTTTAAATGACGCTATCCCGAGGAGGACACCTAAAGGCTAGCCGTAATGGCCTCATCTTCGGTAGGCTCCTCCGTTTTTTTTTTTTTTTTTTTTTTTTTTACGTTGTGCTGATCCTCGTTCTTTAAATGAGGCTATCCCGAGGAGGACACGTAAAGGCAAGCCGTAATTGCCTCATCTTCGGCAGGCTCCTCTGGTTTTTTTTTTCGGTTTTTCTTTGCAGTTTTTTTTACGTTGCACTGACCTTCGTTCTTTAAATGATGCTATCCCGAGGAGGACACCTAAAGGCGGGCCGTAATGGCCTCATCTTCGGCAAGCTCCTCTGGTTTTTTTTTTTCGATTTTTCTTTGCATTTTTTTTTACGTTGCGCTGACCCTCATTCTTTAAATGACGCTATCCCAAGGAGGACACCTAAAGGCGACCTATAACGGCCTCATCTTTAGCAGGCTCCTTTGATTTTTTTTTTCCGGTTTTTTTCAGTAATTTTTTTTACGTTGTGCTGACCCTCGTTCTTTAAATGACGCTATCCCGAGGAGGACACCTAAAGGCGAGCCGTAATGGCCTCATCTTCGGTAGGCTCCTCCGGTTTTTTTTTTTTTTTTTACGTTGTGCTGATCCTCGTTCTTTAAATGAGGCTATCCCGAGGAGGACACCTAAAGGTAAGCCGTAATTGCCTCATCTTCGGCAGGCTCCTCTGGTTTTTTTTTCGGTTTTTCTTTACATTTTTTTTTTTTTACGTTACACTGACCTTCGTTCTTTAAATGATGCTATCCCGAGGAGGACACCTAAAGGCGGGCCGTAATGGCCTCATCTTCGGCAAGCTCCTCTGGTTTTTTTTTTTTTTCGGTTTTTCTTTGCATTTTTTTTACGTTGCGCTGACCCTCGTTCTTTAAATGACGCTATCCCGAGGAGGACACCTAAAGGCGAACCGTAATGGCCTCATCTTCGGCAGGCTCCTCTGTTTTTTTTTTTTGTTTTTCTTTAAAGTTTTTTTTTTTTTTTTTTACGTTGTGCTGACCTTCATTCTTTAAATGACACTATCCCGAGGAGGACACCTAAAGGCGAGCCGTAATGACCTCATCTTCGGCAGGCTCTTCTAGTTTTTTTTTTCGGTTTTTCTTTGCATTTTTTTTACGTTGCGCTGACCCTCGTTCTTTAAATGACGCTATCCCAAGGAGGACACCTAAAGGCGAGCTATAACGGCCTCATCTTTAGCAGGCTCCTCTGATTTTTTTTCCGGTTTTTTTCAGTAATTTTTTTTTACGTTGTGCTGACCCTCGTTCTTTAAATGACGCTATCCCGAGGAGGACACCTAAAGGCGAGCCATAATGGCCTCATCTTCGGTAGGCTCCTCCGGTTTTTTTATTTTTTTATTTTTTATTTTTTTTTACGTTGTGCAGATCCTCGTTCTTTAAATGAGGCTATCCCGAGGAGGACACCTAAAGGCAAGCCGTAATTTCCTCATCTTCGGCAGGTTCCTCTGGTTTTTTTTTTGGTTTTTCTTTGCAGTTTTTTTTTTTACGTTGCACTGACCTTCATTCTTTAAATGACGCTATCCCGAGGAGGACACCTAAAGGCGGGCCGTAATGGCCTCATCTTCGGCAAGCTCCTCTGGTTTTTTTTTTTTCCGGTTTTTCTTTGCATTTTTTTTACGTTGCGCTGACCCTCGTTCTTTAAATGACGCTATCCCAAGGATGACTGATGAGATATTTTGATGAGAAACGAATCTCTCCCAAAACACCCAAAACTAGCCGGCAAGTGTACCGGGTCGTATCAAGTAATAAAAACTCACGGGAGTGAGGTCGATCCCACAGGGATTGAAGGATTGAGCAATTTTAGCTTAGTGGTTGATTTAGTCAAGCGAATCAAGTGTTGGTTGGGTGATTTGTGATTTGCAGAATGTAAATTGCATGAAATCAAAGAGAGCGGGAAAGTAAATTGCTGAAACTTAAAGAACAAGAAATTAAATAGCAGAAACTTAAAGTGCAAGAAATGTAAATTGCAGAATCTTAAAGCGCAAGAAATGTAAATGGCTTGAAAAGTAAAGGGGATTGGGATGAGGATTTGCAGAATTTAAACAAGGAAAAACTAAATCGCATCAAATATAAGAGAAAAAGGGAATTGGGATTGAACCGGATCTTATAACAGCAAAGTAAATGAACAATGAAAGCATTAAACAGAGAATTGAAATGAGAATTTAGATCTCAGGACCCAGAGACTAGAAAACCAAGTCTAGATCTCAATGCCTTCCTAGATCCAACAAGAACAATAGCAAGGAAATTGTAAATTGCAAAGAAAAGAGATGAAGAACAATAAACCGGAAATGAAATTCAGTAAATAAAGCAGAGAGATCCAAGATTGAGATTGAAACAGAATTTCTTCAATTCTCAAATCCAAGATCCAAGACAAAGGTAAAATGAAATTGAAAGCAATGAAAGCAAGAAATTAAAGTTCACTCAAGTTCAAAAGCTCTCCGAAAACTATATTGAAAATTCTAAAAGGAAAGCTCTAAAGGAAAACTCTCCAAAAAAACTCTCCAGAAAAACTCCCTCAATAAATTGAATTCTATCCTATTTATACACTTTCCAAAATGATCTTCAAGCCTTGAGTTGGGCCTTTGTCCTTGGTGGAATTGGGTTGAAAGAGGCCTTGGTTGATTGCTCTTTGAAGATTGAAGAAGAACCGAAGTGAACCAATTGAACCGGAAATGGAGTTAGCCAACGTTGGTCTTCAACGTTAGGGTCAAAGTTAGGGGTCTAACTTTGACCCTAACTTTTCATATCAGCAAACCACATCCTTCTGGTATGGACGTTGGTGCCAACGTTAGGGGTCTAACTTTGACCCTAACGTTGGCCTTGCTTGGTGTGATTGGCGCCAACGTTAGCCTCCACGTTAGGGGGCTAACGTTGGCGCAAACGTTGCCTACTCCCCCATTGTGATTTAAGTGCCAACGTTAGTGGCCCAGGGAGAAACTCTCAAGTTCCAACGTTAGCCTCCAAGTTAGGGGGCTAACGTTGGAGCTAACGTTGGCTACTTCCAAAGAGTGATTCACATGCCCAACGTTAGCCTCCAAGTTAGGGGGCTAACGTTGGGGCTAACTTCATGCAACCCGGTTCAATTTTCACTTATTCCATTGTCCTCTCTTCATTCCTAGCCATTCCTCTTTGCTTCAACCTTTCTCCAAGCCTTCTTCACCTATCATTGATCAACCAAACTAATCAAAGTTTTGCTCAAAATCATGAGGTATTCAATCTTCCACAATATGGAACAATTATAGCTTAAAACCTCATGAAATGGCATGAATTCACATATGGTTGGTTCAATCAAGGGAAACATGAAATTCTACTCAATTAGCTTGCTTGTAGCTTAAGAAAGTGCATAATTCTAATGAAAACAAAAGAAAAAGACTAGCTAAAATGGGCTAAGATGACTTGTCATCAATGACACCTAAAGGCGAACCGTAATGGCCTCATCTTCGGCAGGCTCCTCTGGTTTTTTTTTTCGGTTTTTCTTTGCAGTTTTTTTTACGTTGCACTGACCTTCGTTCTTTAAATGATGCTATCTCGAGGAGGACACCTAAAGGCGGGCCGTAATGGCCTCATCTTCGGCAAGCTCCTCTGGTTTTTTTTTTTGATTTTTCTTTGCATTTTTTTTTACGTTGCGCTGACCCTCGTTCTTTAAATGACGCTATCCCAAGGAGGACACCTAAAGGCGACCTATAGCGGCCTCATCTTTAGCAGGCTCCTCTGATTTTTTTTTCCAGTTTTTTTCAGTAATTTTTTTTACGTTGTGCTGACCCTCATTCTTTAAATGACGCTATCCCGAGGAGGACACCTAAAGGCGAGCCGTAATGGCCTCATCTTCGGTAGGCTCCTCCGGTGTTTTTTTTTTTTTTTTTTTACGTTGTGCTGAACCTCGTTCTTTAAATGAGGCTATCCCGAGGAGGACACCTAAAGGCAAGCCGTAATTCCCTCATCTTCGGCAGGCTCCTCTGGTTTTTTTTTTCGGTTTTTCTTTACAGTTTTTTTTTTTACGTTACACTGACCTTCGTTCTTTAAATGATGCTATCCCGAGGAGGACACCTAAAGGCGGGCCGTAATGGCCTCATCTTCGGCAAGCTCCTCTGGTTTTTTTTTTTCGATTTTTCTTTGCATTTTTTTTTACGTTGCGCTGACCCTCATTCTTTAAATGACGCTATCCCAAGGAGAACACCTAAAGGCGACCTATAACGGCCTCATCTTTAGCAGGCTCCGCTGATTTTTTTTTTCCGGTTTTTTTCAGTAATTTTTTTTACGTTGTGCTGACCCTCGTTCTTTAAATGACGCTATCCCGAGGAGGACACCTAAAGGCGAGCCGTAATGGCCTCATCTTTGGTAGGCTCCTCCGGTTTTTTTATTTTTTTTTATGTTGTGGTGATCCTCGTTCTTTAAATGAGGCTATCCCGAGGAGGACACCTAAAGGTAAGCCGTAATTGCCTCATCTTCGGCAGGCTCCTCTGGTTTTTTTTTTCGGTTTTTCTTTACAGTTTTTTTTTTTTACGTTACACTGACCTTCGTTCTTTAAATGATGCTATCCCGAGGAGGACACCTAAAGGCGGGCCGTAATGGCCTCATCTTCGGCAAGCTCCTCTGGTTTTTTTTTTTTTCGGTTTTTCTTTGCATTTTTTTTTTACGTTGCGCTGACCCTCGTTCTTTAAATGACGCTATCCCGACGAGGACACCTAAAGGCGAACCGTAATGGCCTCATCTTCGGCAGGCTCCTCTATTTTTTTTTTTTGTTTTTCTTTAAAGTTTTTTTTTTTTTTACGTTGTGCTGACCTTCGTTCTTTAAATGACACTATCCTGAGGAGGACACCTAAAGGCGAGCCGTAATGACCTCATCTTCGGCAGGCTCTTCTAGTTTTTTTTTTTTCGGTTTTTCTTTGCATTTTTTTTACGTTGCGCTGACCCTCGTTCTTTAAATGACGCTATCCCAAGGAGGACACCTAAAGGCGAGCTATAACGGCCTCATCTTTAGCAGGCTCCTCTGATTTTTTTTCCAGTTTTTTTCAGTAATTTTTTTTTACGTTGTGCTGACCCTCGTTCTTTAAATGACGCTATCCCGAGGAGGACACCTAAAGGCGAGCCGTAATGGCCTCATCTTCGGTAGGCTCCTCCGGTTTTTTTATTTTTTTATTTTTTATTTTTTTTTACATTGTGCAGATCCTCGTTCTTTAAATGAGGCTATCCCGAGGAGGACACCTAAAGGCAAGCCGTAATTTCCTCATCTTCGGCAGGTTCCTCTGGTTTTTTTTTCGGTTTTTCTTTGCAGTTTTTTTTTTTTACGTTGCACTGACCTTCGTACTTTAAATGACGCTATCCCGAGGAGGACACCTAAAGGCGGGCCGTAATGGCCTCATCTTCGGCAAGCTCCTCTGGTTTTTTTTTTTCGGTTTTTCTTTGCATTTTTTTTACGTTGCGCTGACCCTCGTTCTTTAAATGACGCTATCCCAAGGATGACACCTAAAGGCGAACCGTAATGGCCTCATCTTCGGCAGGCTCCTCTGGTTTTTTTTTTCTGTTTTTCTTTAAAGTTTTTTTTTTATGTTCTGCTGACCTTCGTTTTTTAAATGTCGCTATCCCGAGGAGGACACCTAAAGGCGAGCCGTAATGACCTCATCTTCGGCAGGCTCCTCTGGTTTTTTTTTTCGGTTTTTCTTTGCATTTTTTTTACGTTGCGCTGACCCTCGTTCTTTAAATGACGCTATCCCAAGGAGGACACCTAAAGGCGACCTATAACGGCCTCATCTTTAGCAGGCTCCTCTGATTTTTTTTCCAGTTTTTTTCAGTAATTTTTTTTACGTTGTGCTTACCCTCGTTCTTTAAATGACGCTATCCCGAGGAGGACACCTAAAGGTGAGCCGTAACGGCCTCATCTTCGGTAGGCTCCTCCGGTTTTTTTTTTTTTTTACGTTGTGCTGATCCTCGTTCTTTAAATGAGGCTATCCCGAGGAGGACACCTAAAGGCAAGCCGTAATTGCCTCATCTTCGGCAGGCTCCTCTGGTTTTTTTTTTTCGGTTTTTCTTTGCATTTTTTTTTACGTTGCACTGACCTTCGTTCTTTAAATGATGCTATCCCGAGGAGGACACCTAAAGGCGGGCCGTAATGGCCTCATCTTCGGCAAGCTCCTCTGGTTTTTTTTTTTTTATTTTTCTTTGCATTTTTTTTACGTTGCGCTGACCCTCGTTCTTTAAATGACGCTATCCCGAGGAGGACACCTAAAGGCGAGCCGTAATGGCCTCATCTTAGGTAGGCTCCTCCGGTGTTTTTTTTTTTTTTTTTACGTTGTGCTGACCCTCGTTCTTTAAATGAGGCTATCCCGAGGAGGACACCTAAAGGCAAGCCGTAATTCCCTCATCTTCGGCAGGCTCCTCTGGTTTTTTTTTTCGGTTTTTCTTTACAGTTTTTTTTTTTACGTTACACTGACCTTCGTTCTTTAAATGATGCTATCCCGAGGAGGACACCTAAAGGCGGGCCGTAATGGCCTCATCTTCGGCAAGCTCCTCTGGTTTTTTTTTTTCGATTTTTCTTTGCATTTTTTTTTACGTTGCGCTGACCCTCATTCTTTAAATGACGCTATCCCAAGGAGGACACCTAAAGGCGACCTATAACGGCCTCATCTTTAGCAGGCTCCGCTGATTTTTTTTTTCCGGTTTTTTTCAGTAATTTTTTTTACGTTGTGCTGACCCTCGTTCTTTAAATGACGCTATCCCGAGGAGGACACCTAAAGGCGAGCCGTAATGGCCTCATCTTTGGTAGGCTCCTCCGGTTTTTTTTTTTTTTTTTTACGTTGTGCTGATCCTCGTTCTTTAAATGAGGCTATCCCGAGGAGGACACCTAAAGGTAAGCCGTAATTGCCTCATCTTCGGCAGGCTCCTCTGGTTTTTTTTTTCTGTTTTTCTTTAAAGTTTTTTTTTTATGTTCTGCTGACGTTCGTTCTTTAAATGACGCTATCCCGAGGAGGACACCTAAAGGCGAGCCGTAATGACCTCATCTTCGGCAGGCTCCTCTGGTTTTTTTTTTCGGTTTTTCTTTAAAGTTTTTTTTTTTTTTTACGTTGTGCTGACCTTCGTTCTTTAAATGACAC
Source organism: Arachis hypogaea (assembly GCF_003086295.3). Lineage (NCBI taxonomy): Eukaryota > Viridiplantae > Streptophyta > Magnoliopsida > Fabales > Fabaceae > Arachis > Arachis hypogaea. The sequence goes on from NC_092053.1 coordinate 67,589,158, forward strand.
TATCCTGAGGAGGACACCTAAAGGCGAGCCGTAATGACCTCATCTTCGGCAGGCTCTTCTAGTTTTTTTTTTTTCGGTTTTTCTTTGCATTTTTTTTACGTTGCGCTGACCCTCGTTCTTTAAATGACGCTATCCCAAGGAGGACACCTAAAGGCGAGCTATAACGGCCTCATCTTTAGCAGGCTCCTCTGATTTTTTTTCCAGTTTTTTTCAGTAATTTTTTTTTACGTTGTGCTGACCCTCGTTCTTTAAATGACGCTATCCCGAGGAGGACACCTAAAGGCGAGCCGTAATGGCCTCATCTTCGGTAGGCTCCTCCGGTTTTTTTATTTTTTTATTTTTTATTTTTTTTTTTACGTTGTGCAGATCCTCGTTCTTTAAATGAGGCTATCCCGAGGAGGACACCTAAAGGCAAGCCGTAATTTCCTCATCTTCGGCAGGTTCCTCTGGTTTTTTTTTCGGTTTTTCTTTGCAGTTTTTTTTTTTTACGTTGCACTGACCTTCGTACTTTAAATGACGCTATCCCGAGGAGGACACCTAAAGGCGGGCCGTAATGGCCTCATCTTCGGCAAGCTCCTCTGGTTTTTTTTTTTCGGTTTTTCTTTGCATTTTTTTTACGTTGCGCTGACCCTCGTTCTTTAAATGACGCTATCCCAAGGATGACACCTAAAGGCGAACCGTAATGGCCTCATCTTCGGCAGGCTCCTCTGGTTTTTTTTTTCTGTTTTTCTTTAAAGTTTTTTTTTTATGTTCTGCTGACCTTCGTTTTTTAAATGTCGCTATCCCGAGGAGGACACCTAAAGGCGAGCCGTAATGACCTCATCTTCGGCAGGCTCCTCTGGTTTTTTTTTTTCGGTTTTTCTTTGCATTTTTTTTACGTTGCGCTGACCCTCGTTCTTTAAATGACGCTATCCCAAGGAGGACACCTAAAGGCGACCTATAACGGCCTCATCTTTAGCAGGCTCCTCTGATTTTTTTTCCAGTTTTTTTCAGTAATTTTTTTTACGTTGTGCTTACCCTCGTTCTTTAAATGACGCTATCCCGAGGAGGACACCTAAAGGTGAGCCGTAATGGCCTCATCTTCGGTAGGCTCCTCCGGTTTTTTTTTTTTTTTTACGTTGTGCTGATCCTCGTTCTTTAAATGAGGCTATCCCGAGGAGGACACCTAAAGGCAAGCCGTAATTGCCTCATCTTCGGCAGGCTCCTCTGGTTTTTTTTTTTCGGTTTTTCTTTGCATTTTTTTTTACGTTGCACTGACCTTCGTTCTTTAAATGATGCTATCCCGAGGAGGACACCTAAAGGCGGGCCGTAATGGCCTCATCTTCGGCAAGCTCCTCTGGTTTTTTTTTTTTGATTTTTCTTTGCATTTTTTTTACGTTGCGCTGACCCTCGTTCTTTAAATGACGCTATCCCGAGGAGGACACCTAAAGGCGAGCCGTAATGGCCTCATCTTAGGTAGGCTCCTCCGGTGTTTTTTTTTTTTTTTTTTACGTTGTGCTGACCCTCGTTCTTTAAATAAGGCTATCCCGAGGAGGACACCTAAAGGCAAGCCGTAATTCCCTCATCTTCGGCAGGCTCCTCTGGTTTTTTTTTCGGTTTTTCTTTACAGTTTTTTTTTTTACGTTACACTGACCTTCGTTCTTTAAATGATGCTATCCCGAGGAGGACACCTAAAGGCGGGCCGTAATGGCCTCATCTTCGGCAAGCTCCTCTGGTTTTTTTTTTTCGATTTTTCTTTGCATTTTTTTTTACGTTGCGCTGACCCTCATTCTTTAAATGACGCTATCCCAAGGAGGACACCTAAAGGCGACCTATAACGGCCTCATCTTTAGCAGGCTCCGCTGATTTTTTTTTTCCGGTTTTTTTCAGTAATTTTTTTTACGTTGTGCTGACCCTCGTTCTTTAAATGACGCTATCCCGAGGAGGACACCTAAAGGCGAGCCGTAATGGCCTCATCTTTGGTAGGCTCCTCCGGTTTTTTTTTTTTTTTTTACGTTGTGCTGATCCTCGTTCTTTAAATGAGGCTATCCCGAGGAGGACACCTAAAGGTAAGCCGTAATTGCCTCATCTTCGGCAGGCTCCTCTGGTTTTTTTTTTCTGTTTTTCTTTAAAGTTTTTTTTTTATGTTCTGCTGACGTTCGTTCTTTAAATGACGCTATCCCGAGGAGGACACCTAAAGGCGAGCCGTAATGACCTCATCTTCGGCATGCTCCTCTGGTTTTTTTTTTCGGTTTTTCTTTGCATTTTTTTTACGTTGCGCTGACCCTCGTTCTTTAAATGACGCTATCCCAAGGAGGACACCTAAAGGCGACCTATAACGGCCTCATCTTTAGCAGGCTCCTCTGATTTTTTTTCCAGTTTTTTTCAGTAATTTTTTTTACGTTGTGCTTACCCTCGTTCTTTAAATGACGCTATCCCGAGGAGGACACCTAAAGGCGAGCCGTAATGGCCTCATCTTCAGTAGGCTCCTTCGGTTTTTTTTTTTTTTTTTTACGTTGTGCTGATCCTCGTTCTTTAAATGAGGCTATCCCGAGGAGGACACCTAAAGGCAAGCCGTAATTGCCTCATCTTCGGCAGGCTCCTCTGGTTTTTTTTTTTCGGTTTTTCTTTGCATTTTTTTTTACGTTGCACTGACCTTCGTTCTTTAAATGATGCTATCCCGAGGAGGACACCTAAAGGCGGGCCGTAATGGCCTCATCTTCGGCAAGCTCCTCTGGTTTTTTTTTTTTTGATTTTTCTTTGCATTTTTTTTTACGTTGCGCTGACCCTCGTTCTTTAAATGACGCTATCCCGAGGAGGACACCTAAAGGCGAGCCGTAATGGCCTCATCTTCGGTAGGCTCCTCCGGTGTTTTTTTTTTTTTTTTTTTTACGTTGTGCTGACCCTTGTTCTTTAAATGAGGCTATCCCGAGGAGGACACCTAAAGGCAAGCCGTAATTCCCTCATCTTCGGCAGGCTCCTCTGGTTTTTTTTTTCGGTTTTTCTTTACAGTTTTTTTTGTTTACGTTACACTGACCTTCGTTCTTTAAATGATGCTATCCCGAGGAGGACACCTAAAGGCGGGCCGTAATGGCCTCATCTTCGGCAAGCTCCTCTGGTTTTTTTTTTTCGATTTTTCTTTGCATTTTTTTTTACGTTGCGCTGACCCTCATTCTTTAAATGACGCTATCCCAAGGAGGACACCTAAAGGCGACCTATAACGGCCTCATCTTTAGCAGGCTCCGCTGATTTTTTTTTTCCGGTTTTTTTCAGTAATTTTTTTTACGTTGTGCTGACCCTCGTTCTTTAAATGACGCTATCCCGAGGAGGACACCTAAAGGCGAGCCGTAATGGCCTCATCTTTGGTAGGCTCCTCCGGTTTTTTTTTTTTTTTACGTTGTGCTGATCCTCGTTCTTTAAATGAGGCTATCCCGAGGAGGACACCTAAAGGTAAGCCGTAATTGCCTCATCTTCGGCAGGCTCCTCTGGCTTTTTTTTTCGGTTTTTCTTTTCAGTTTTTTTTTTTTTACGTTACACTGACCTTCGTTCTTTAAATGATGCTATCCCGAGGAGGACACCTAAAGGCGGGCCGTAATGGCCTCATCTTCGGCAGGCTCCTCTGCTTTTTTTTTTTTTTTCGGTTTTTCTTTGCATTTTTTTTTTACGTTGCGCTGACCCTCGTTCTTTAAATGACGCTATCCCAAGGAGGACACCTAAAGGCGAGCTATAACGGCCTCATCTTTAGCAGGCTCCTCTGATTTTTTTCCGGTTTTTTTCAGTAATTTTTTTTTACGTTGTGCTGACCCTCGTTCTTTAAATGACGCTATCCCGAGGAGGACACCTAAAGGCGAGCCGTAATGGCCTCATCTTCGGTAGGCTCCTCCGGTTTTTTTATTTTTTATTTTTTATTTTTTTTTTTACGTTGTGCAGATCCTCGTTCTTTAAATGAGGCTATCCCGAGGAGGACACCTAAAGGCAAGCCGTAATTTCCTCATCTTCGACAGGTTCCTCTGGTTTTTTTTTCGGTTTTTCTTTGTAGTTTTTTTTTTTACATTGCACTGACCTTCGTTCTTTAAATGACGCTATCCCGAGGAGGACACCTAAAGGCGGGCCGTAATGGCCTCATCTTCGGCAAGCTCCTCTGGTTTTTTTTTTCGGTTTTTCTTTGCATTTTTTTTACGTTGCGCTGACCCTCGTTCTTTAAATGACGCTATCCCAAGGATGACACCTAAAGGCGAACCGTAATGGCCTCATCTTCGGCAGGCTCCTCTGGTTTTTTTTTTCTGTTTTTCTTTAAAGTTTTTTTTTTATGTTCTGCTGACCTTCGTTCTTTAAATGACGCTATCCCGAGGAGGACACCTAAAGGCGAGCCGTAATGACCTCATCTTCGGCAGGCTCCTCTGGTTTTTTTTTTCGGTTTTTCTTTGCATTTTTTTTACGTTGCGCTGACCCTCGTTCTTTAAATGACGCTATCCCAAGGAGGACACCTAAAGGCGACCTATAACGGCCTCATCTTTAGCAGGCTCCTCTGATTTTTTTTCCAGTTTTTTTCAGTAATTTTTTTTACGTTGTGCTTACCCTCGTTCTTTAAATGACGCTATCCCGAGGAGGACACCTAAAGGCGAGCCGTAATGGCCTCATCTTCAGTAGGCTCCTCCGGTTTTTTTTTTTTTTTTTACGTTGTGCTGATCCTCGTTCTTTAAATGAGGCTATCCCGAGGAGGACACCTAAAGGCAAGCCGTAATTGCCTCATCTTCGGCAGGCTCCTCTGGTTTTTTTTTTTTCGGTTTTTCTTTGCATTTTTTTTTACGTTGCACTGACCTTCGTTCTTTAAATGATGCTATCCCGAGGAGGACACCTAAAGGCGGGCCGTAATGGCCTCATCTTCGGCAAGCTCCTCTGGTTTTTTTTTTTTGATTTTTCTTTGCATTTTTTTTTACGTTGCGCTGACCCTCGTTCTTTAAATGACGCTATCCCGAGGAGGACACCTAAAGGCGAGCCGTAATGGCCTCATCTTCGGTAGGCTCCTCCGGTGTTTTTTTTTTTTTTTTTTTTTACGTTGTGCTGACCCTTGTTCTTTAAATGAGGCTATCCCGAGGAGGACACCTAAAGGCAAGCCGTAATTCCCTCATCTTCGGCAGGCTCCTCTGGTTTTTTTTTTCGGTTTTTCTTTACAGTTTTTTTGTTTACGTTACACTGACCTTCGTTCTTTAAATGATGCTATCCCGAGGAGGACACCTAAAGGCGGGCCGTAATGGCCTCATCTTCGGCAAGCTCCTCTGGTTTTTTTTTTCGATTTTTCTTTGCATTTTTTTTTACGTTGCGCTGACCCTCATTCTTTAAATGACGCTATCCCAAGGAGGACACCTAAAGGCGACCTATAACGGCCTCATCTTTAGCAGGCTCCGCTGATTTTTTTTTTCCGGTTTTTTTCAGTAATTTTTTTTACGTTGTGCTGACCCTCGTTCTTTAAATGACGCTATCCCGAGGAGGACACCTAAAGGCGAGCCGTAATGGCCTCATCTTTGGTAGGCTCCTCCGGTTTTTTTTTTTTTTTTACGTTGTGCTGATCCTCGTTCTTTAAATGAGGCTATCCCGAGGAGGACACCTAAAGGTAAGCCGTAATTGCCTCATCTTCGGCAGGCTCCTCTGGCTTTTTTTTTTCGGTTTTTCTTTTCAGTTTTTTTTTTTTTACGTTACACTGACCTTCGTTCTTTAAATGATGCTATCCCGAGGAGGACACCTAAAGGCGGGCCGTAATGGCCTCATCTTCGGCAGGCTCCTCTGCTTTTTTTTTTTTCGGTTTTTCTTTGCATTTTTTTTTACGTTGCGCTGACCCTCGTTCTTTAAATGACGCTATCCCAAGGAGGACACCTAAAGGCGAGCTATAACGGCCTCATCTTTAGCAGGCTCCTCTGATTTTTTTCCGGTTTTTTTCAGTAATTTTTTTTTACGTTGTGCTGACCCTCGTTCTTTAAATGACGCTATCCCGAGGAGGACACCTAAAGGCGAGCCGTAATGGCCTCATCTTCGGTAGGCTCCTCCGGTTTTTTTATTTTTTTATTTTTTATTTTTTTTTTTACGTTGTGCAGATCCTCGTTCTTTAAATGAGGCTATCCCGAGGAGGACACCTAAAGGCAAGCCGTAATTTCCTCATCTTCGACAGGTTCCTCTGGTTTTTTTTTCGGTTTTTCTTTGTAGTTTTTTTTTTTTACATTGCACTGACCTTCGTTCTTTAAATGACGCTATCCCGAGGAGGACACCTAAAGGCGGGCCGTAATGGCCTCATCTTCGGCAAGCTCCTCTGGTTTTTTTTTTCGGTTTTTCTTTGCATTTTTTTTACGTTGCGCTGACCCTCGTTCTTTAAATGACGCTATCCCAAGGATGACACCTAAAGGCGAACCGTAATGGCCTCATCTTCGGCAGGCTCCTCTGGTTTTTTTTTTTTTTTTTTTTTTTTTTTTTTTTTTTTTTTTTTTTTTTTTTTTTTTTTTTTTTTTTTTTTTTTTTTTTTTTTTTTTACGTTTGCTTACCTCGTTCTTTATGCGCTTCGAGGAGGAAAAAGGAGGTTGGCCTATCTTTAGTCCTTTTTTTTTTTTTTTTTACGTTGTGCTGATCCTCGTTCTTTAAATGAGGCTATCCCGAGGAGGACACCTAAAGGCAAGCCGTAATTGCCTCATCTTCGGCAGGCTCCTCTGGTTTTTTTTTTTCGGTTTTTCTTTGCATTTTTTTTTACGTTGCACTGACCTTCGTTCTTTAAATGATGCTATCCCGAGGAGGACACCTAAAGGCGGGCCGTAATGGCCTCATCTTCGGCAAGCTCCTCTGGTTTTTTTTTTTTTGATTTTTCTTTGCATTTTTTTTTACGTTGCGCTGACCCTCGTTCTTTAAATGACGCTATCCCGAGGAGGACACCTAAAGGCGAGCCGTAATGGCCTCATCTTCGGTAGGCTCCTCCGGTGTTTTTTTTTTTTTTTTTTTTTACGTTGTGCTGACCCTTGTTCTTTAAATGAGGCTATCCCGAGGAGGACACCTAAAGGCAAGCCGTAATTCCCTCATCTTCGGCAGGCTCCTCTGGTTTTTTTTTTCGGTTTTTCTTTACAGTTTTTTTTGTTTACGTTACACTGACCTTCGTTCTTTAAATGATGCTATCCCGAGGAGGACACCTAAAGGCGGGCCGTAATGGCCTCATCTTCGGCAAGCTCCTCTGGTTTTTTTTTTTCGATTTTTCTTTGCATTTTTTTTTACGTTGCGCTGACCCTCATTCTTTAAATGACGCTATCCCAAGGAGGACACCTAAAGGCGACCTATAACGGCCTCATCTTTAGCAGGATCCGCTGATTTTTTTTTTCCAGTTTTTTTCAGTAATTTTTTTTACGTTGTGCTGACCCTCGTTCTTTAAATGACGCTATCCCGAGGAGGACACCTAAAGGCGAGCCGTAATGGCCTCATCTTTGGTAGGCTCCTCCGGTTTTTTTTTTTTTTTTTTACGTTGTGCTGATCCTCGTTCTTTAAATGAGGCTATCTCGAGGAGGACACCTAAAGGTAAGCCGTAATTGCCTCATCTTCGGCAGGCTCCTCTGGTTTTTTTTTTCGGTTTTTCTTTACAGTTTTTTTTTTTTTACGTTACACTGACCTTCGTTCTTTAAATGATGCTATCCCGAGGAGGACACCTAAAGGCGGGCCGTAATGGCCTCATCTTCGGCAAGCTCCTCTGGTTTTTTTTTTTTTTCGGTTTTTCTTTGCATTTTTTTTTACGTTGCGCTGACCCTCTTTCTTTAAATGACGCTATCCCGAGGAGGACACCTAAAGGCGAACCGTAATGGCCTCATCTTCGGCAGGCTCCTCTATTTTTTTTTTTTGTTTTTCTTTAAAGTTTTTTTTTTTTTTACGTTGTGCTGACCTTCGCTCTTTAAATGACACTATCCTGAGGATGACACCTAAAGGCGAGCCGTAATGACCTCATCTTCGGCAGGCTCTTCTAGTTTTTTTTTTTTCGGTTTTTCTTTGCATTTTTTTTACGTTGCGCTGACCCTCTTTCTTTAAATGACGCTATCCCAAGGAGGACACCTTAAGGCGAGCTATAACGGCCTAATCTTTAGCAGGCTCCTCTGATTTTTTTTCCGGTTTTTTTCAGTAATTTTTTTTTACGTTGTGCTGACCCTCGTTCTTTAAATGACGCTATCCCGAGGAGGACACCTAAAGGCGAGCCGTAATGGCCTCATCTTCGGTAGGCTCCTCCGGTTTTTTTATTTTTTTATTTTTTATTTTTTTTTTACGTTGTGCAGATCCTCGTTCTTTAAATGAGGCTATCCCGAGGAGGACACCTAAAGGCAAGCCGTAATTTCCTCATCTTCGGCAGGTTCCTCTGGTTTTTTTTTTCGGTTTTTCTTTGCAGTTTTTTTTTTTACGTTGCACTGACCTTCGTTCTTTAAATGACGCTATCCCGAGGAGGACACCTAAAGGCGGGCCGTAATGGCCTCATCTTCGGCAAGCTCCTCTGGTTTTTTTTTTTTCGGTTTTTCTTTGCATTTTTTTTACGTTGCGCTGACCCTCGTTCTTTAAATGACGCTATCCCAAGGATGACACCTAAAGGCGAACCGTAATGGCCTCATCTTCGGCAGGCTCCTCTGGTTTTTTTTTTCTGTTTTTCTTTAAAGTTTTTTTTTTTATGTTCTGCTGACCTTCGTTCTTTAAATGACGCTATCCCGAGGAGGACACCTAAAGGCGAGCCGTAATGACCTCATCTTCGGCAGGCTCCTCTGGTTTTTTTTTTCGGTTTTTCTTTGCATTTTTTTTACGTTGCGCTGACCCTCGTTCTTTAAATGACGCTATCCCAAGGAGGACACCTAAAGGCGACCTATAACGGCCTCATCTTTAGCAGGCTCCTCTGATTTTTTTTCCAGTTTTTTTCAGTAATTTTTTTTACGTTGTGCTTACCCTCGTTCTTTAAATGACGCTATCCCGAGGAGGACACCTAAAGGCGAGCCGTAATGGCCTCATCTTCGGTAGGCTCCTCCGGTTTTTTTTTTTTTTACGTTGTGCTGATCCTCGTTCTTTAAATGAGGCTATCCCGAGGAGGACACCTAATGGCAAGCCGTAATTGCCTCATCTTCGGCAGGCTCCTCTGGTTTTTTTTTTCGGTTTTTCTTTGCATTTTTTTTACGTTGCACTGACCTTCGTTCTTTAAATGATGCTATCCGAGGAGGACACCTAAAGGCGGGCCGTAATGGCCTCATCTTCGGCAAGCTCCTCTGGTTTTTTTTTTTTTTGATTTTTCTTTGCATTTTTTTTACGTTGCGCTGACCCTCGTTCTTTAAATGACGCTATCCCAAGGAGGACACCTAAATGCGACCTATACGGCCTCATCTTTAGCAGGCTCCTCTGATTTTTTTTTTTCCAGTTTTTTTCAGTAATTTTTTTTACGTTGTGCTGACCCTCGTTCTTTAAATGACGCTATCCCGAGGAGGACACCTAAAGGCGAGCCGTAATGGCCTCATCTTTGGTAGGCTCCTCGGTTTTTTTTTTTTTTTTTTACGTTGTGCTGATCCTCGTTCTTTAAATGAGGCTATCCCGAGGAGGACACCTAAAGTAAGCCGTATTGCCTCATCTTCGGCAGGCTCCTCTGGTTTTTTTTTTCGTTTTTTTCAGTTTTTTTTTTTACGTTCTACCTTCGTTCTTTAAATGAGCTATCCCGAGGAGGACACCTAAAGGCGGCCGTAATGGCCTCATCTTCGGCAGCTCCTCTGGTTTTTTTTTTTTTTTTTTTTTTTTTTTACGTTGGCTGACCTCGTTCTTTAAATGACGCTATCCCGAGGAGGACACCTAAAGGCGAACCGTAATGCCTCATCTTCGGCAGGCTCCTCTGGTTTTTTTTTTCGGTTTTTCTTTACAGTTTTTTTTTTTTTTACGTTGTGCTGACCTTCGTTCTTTAAATGACACTATCCCGAGGAGGACACCTAAAGGCGAGCCGTAATGGCCTCATCTTCGGCAGGCTCCTCTGGTTTTTTTTTTTTCGGTTTTTCTTTGCATTTTTTTTTACGTTGCGCTGACCCTCGTTCTTTAAATGACTATCCCAGGAGGACACCTAAAGGCGAGCCGTAATGGCCTCATCTTCGGCAGGCTCCTCTGATTTTTTTTTTTGGTTTTTCTTTAAAGTTTTTTTTTTACGTTGTGCTGACCCTCGTTCTTTAAATGACGCTATCCCGAGGAGGACACCTAAAGGCGAGCCGTAATTCATCTTCGGTAGGCTCTCCGTTTTTTTTCGGTTTTTCTTTGCATTTTTTTACGTTGCGCTGACCCTCGTTCTTTAAATGATGCTATCCCAAGGAGGACACCTAAAGGCGAGCTATAACGGCCTCATCTTTAGCAGGCTCCTCTGATTTTTTTTCCGGTTTTTTTCAGTAATTTTTTTTTACGTTGTGCTGACCCTCGTTCTTTAAATGACGCTATCCCGAGGAGGACACCTAAAGGCGAGCCGTAATGGCCTCATCTTCGGTAGGCTCCTCCGGTTTTTTTATTTTTTTATTTTTTATTTTTTTTTTACGTTGTGCAGATCCTCGTTCTTTAAATGAGGCTATCCCGAGGAGGATACCTAAAGGCAAGCCATAATTTCCTCATCTTCGGCAGGTTCCTCTGGTTTTTTTTTCGGTTTTTCTTTGCAGTTTTTTTTTTTTACGTTGCACTGACCTTCGTTCTTTAAATGACGCTATCCCGAGGAGGACACCTAAGGGCGGGCCGTAATGGCCTCATCTTCGGCAAGCTCCTCTGGTTTTTTTTTTTTCGGTTTTCCTTTGCATTTTTTTTACGTTGCGCTTACCCTCGTTCTTTAAATGACGCTATCCCAAGGATGACACCTAAAGGCGAACCGTAATGGCCTCATCTTCGGCAGGCTCCTCTATTTTTTTTTTTGTTTTCTTTAAAGTTTTTTTTTTTTTTTACGTTGTGCTGACCTTCGTTCTTTAAATGACACTATCCTGAGGAGGACACCTAAAGGCGAGCCGTAATGACCTCATCTTCGGCAGGCTCTTCTAGTTTTTTTTTTTCGGTTTTTCTTTGCATTTTTTTTACGTTGCGCTGACCCTCGTTCTTTAAATGATGCTATCCCAAGGAGGACACCTAAAGGCGAGCTATAACGGCCTCATCTTTAGCAGGCTCCTCTGATTTTTTTTCCGGTTTTTTTCAGTAATTTTTTTTTACGTTGTGCTGACCCTCGTTCTTTAAATGACGCTATCCCGAGGAGGACACCTAAAGGCGAGCCGTAATGGCCTCATCTTCGGTAGGCTCCTCCGGTTTTTTTATTTTTTTATTTTTTATTTTTTTTTTACGTTGTGCAGATCCTCGTTCTTTAAATGAGGCTATCCCGAGGAGGACACCTAAAGGCAAGCCATAATTTCCTCATCTTCGGCAGGTTCCTCTGGTTTTTTTTCGGTTTTTCTTTGCAGTTTTTTTTTTACGTTGCACTGACCTTCGTTCTTTAAATGACGCTATCCCGAGGAGGACACCTAAAGGCGGGCCGTAATGGCCTCATCTTCGGCAAGCTCCTCTGGTTTTTTTTTTTCGGTTTTCCTTTGCATTTTTTTTACGTTGCGCTGACCCTCGTTCTTTAAATGACGCTATCCCAAGGATGACACCTAAAGGCGAACCGTAATGGCCTCATCTTCGGCAGGCTCCTCTGGTTTTTTTTTTCTGTTTTTCGTTAAAGTTTTTTTTTTTTTTTATGTTCTGCTGACCTTCGTTCTTTAAATGACGCTATCCCGAGGAGGACACCTAAAGGCGAGCCGTAATGACCTCATCTTCGGCAGGCTCCTCTGGTTTTTTTTTTCGGTTTTTCTTTGCATTTTTTTTACGTTGCGCTGACCCTCGTTCTTTAAATGACGCTATCCCAAGGAGGACACCTAAAGGCGACCTATAACGGCCTCATCTTTAGCAGGCTCCTCTGATTTTTTTTTCCAGTTTTTTTCAGTAATTTTTTTACGTTGTGCTGACCCTCGTTCTTTAAATGACGCTATCCCGAGGAGGACACCTAAAGGCGAGCCGTAATGGCCTCATCTTCGGTAGGCTCCTCCGGTTTTTTTTTTTTTTTTACGTTGTGCTGATCCTCGTTCTTTAAATGAGGCTATCCCGAGGAGGACACCTAAAGGCAAGCCGTAATTGCCTCATCTTCGGCAGGCTCCTCTGGTTTTTTTTTTTCGGTTTTTCTTTGCATTTTTTTTTACGTTGCACTGACCTTCGTTCTTTAAATGATGCTATCCCGAGGAGGACACCTAAAGGCGGGCCGTCACTACAAGAAAAAAGGCCTATGGCCACGCTTTTGTGAGGGTGGCGATTGAATTGAGATTTGGCCACGTTTTTTCTTGCCACACTTCAAAAACGTGGCGAAAAGGGTCAACGGCCACGCTTTTGGAAGGGTGGCAATTGATTAGAGAAACAGCCACGTTTTTTTCTGCCACGCTTCAAAAGCGTGGCCATAGAGAGAAACAGGGACGTTTTAAAAGCGTGGCGACATGGTTTCATTAATGCCACGCTTACAAAACGTGGCCATATCCTGATACCACATTTTTTTTCTGCCACGCTTTAAAAGCGTGGCCATATCCTGGTACCACTTTTGGCACGCTAAAAAAGCGTGGCCAAAAGCTTTTTTAAAAAAAACCCTAAGACCCGGCCCCAACGGTCCCCAATCCAATTGACGCTCAACCCGGTCCCCAACCCTAATCTAGCTACCCTAATCCAGCGCACATCCCCTAGTTACTCTTCCACCAGCACCAACCCTAATCGAGCTAGCCTGGAAGAGCATAGAAGCACGCCGTCACCAGCACCACCCTCGCTGCGTCGTTAGCCTCTGCTCCCTCTCCGCCTCGTCTCCTCGTCGCCGTTACCAGCATCCTTACCGTCAGCGTCAGCGCCACCTCGTCATCGGCATCGCTTGCACTCTCTCATCTGCCGGCGCTCCCTCCATCGTCTCCCCTAACCCGTCTTTGCTGGCGTTCACACTCCCTTGGCGCTCATTACTCACCGCGTCGGTCAGTCAACGGAGGTCGCCTTTCCTTCCTCTGCACCGCCAGTCTCTGCCCTCCTTCCTCTTCTGCTCTACTGCCTTCTCAGCCAATGGGAACGGTAGAAGTTTTGATTCGGTGAACAAGGACCTTCTCCAGAACATTCTGGCGAGGCTCGCAGTTCGTTGGTTCACTTCCGCTGCTTGCGTCAGCAAATCATGGAGCTCTGTCTGCAATCGAATCCTTACTCGTCCAAAGTTCTCTTCTGCCCTTTCTCTCAATCCTTCACTTTCCGTAAGTTTCACCTATTTCCCCCAAATCAAAACATTTCTTAAAGGCTAGGGTTAATTGAAAATGGAAATGGAGCTTCGTGGTTCTATCAGCTTGTTTTTGGAGTAAAATTTTCAAATTTATACTCAAAATGATACATGTTATGTTCTGATAAACTTGATTAGTTCTGATTCCTAGTCAGATTGTGTTCAACTTTTCAGGTTACACTGAAACACTTGACCGGAAATCTAATATTGTGGTCCCTGAAGATGATCTCGGCCTCTATGCAATTGATATTCTAGATCCATCCTTAGTAATTTATTGAATTGTTAATTGATTAAACCAATAATCAACAGTTCAACATAGCCTGTTTTATTTTTTGTTATTTTTGGGAATTTTAATTAAGTGATTTGATTTGATTTTCTGCTGTTATGTGAAATGTTGTTGCAGTTTACGAAATGTATACATTCGACTGAGGTATATCATTTCCATGATATGATTGCATGCTTGTTGGGTGTAGCTACAAGAACCACATTGCTTGGTTATGGTTATGACTTCAGGCAAAGCAATAGGTAAATTGCTCGGCCCCTTCAGCATAATATCAAGTTTAATCAGTGATTTATTTGTTTGTTGAAACTGTTGTAACTCATGATGTCATTGGCCGCTTGATGATTCAATGTTCCCAACAGCCTGGTCTTGCACAGATCATAGTCTACTACTTTCATGATAAAATTTTAGTTATATGATGTATATGGTTAATCTAGTTTGTTTTTTGCTTAGTTTTTTTTGTTAAAATCTTTTTAATAGGAAAAAAAAAATTGTTTGCAAGCCTATGATTAGTTTATAGACCTGATTGGAAAAACTATTATGATGATTTGTTATCCTTATTTGGTTCTGATTTTAATTGTGCAAATTTTGATCTGTTTTAGAGATTTATTTGTTCTTTACCAAATTATGGATTTGGACGGTTTTGATTTGGTGTAACATGATCAGCTTTACCGCTTCCTTTGAGGAGGACCGGCAGCAATTTCAATGTCGTGATACTAAAGGGCAAGGTTTGTTTTTTCCCTTCTTATCTTTCTCAGTGGTAAGATAGGAATTCTTTCGAGTTTTGAGTACTTATACTCTCCACTGGCTCTCTTTGGTAAGAAGAAGGCAGCACCACCTCCTCCTTCAAAGAAAGCTGCTACTGCTATCACTCCTGCCAAAGATGAACTCGCCAAGTGGTATGGTAAGTGGTTGCCCCTATCTTCACATCCTTTCTTTTTTTGTTCTTTACCATATCCCAGTAAGCACCCACTTCTCCATGCTTCTAAATTCCAATTACTTGAACTAAATGCATCATTGTTTGATTACTTAGATTTAATTTTCATGTTTTGCGTCCTTCTAAATCTGAATCTGTTCTTGAATGGGAAACGAAAATAAAGGGCATGTATGCAGGGACAAGTAGAGGAATCAAGAATTCACAATGCAGTTTCTTAAGTTTATTGTCTGAGACAGGTACTCTTATGGTTGAAACAATGAGACTCTGCTGTTTTTGGATCTGAAATTCGAAGTACATCGGATGATGTTTTGTTTGCTTTGAAGTATTATTAGGCATTGGATATATATCTTGCATGCAGCTTTTGAGTTTTTTTTAATATATATATATATATATATATATATATCTTGCATTACAGGCTCAACCAGTGAATGTTCCCACTAGTTTTAAGTAGAGGGCAATGCTGGTGGATGAGAAAATATTAACTGGGTTCAATTGTCCATTCTCTCAAACTCTCCTTATTTTCTTGAACTGAGCCTGTCATAGTAGCCAATTTTCTCATGGCAATGAATTTGAGTAGTATCTTGATAAAGTATGTAATCAGGGGAAAAACAATGGAATTTATTCTTTTATGCCCCCACCCCACCTCACTGCATCAATATAGTATCTTGTATTTAGATGGATAACAAGCTGTTTGTGGCTCTGATGTGGTGTTGTAACAAGTGAAGACATTTCTTAATACATCTTTCGTTTGTTTCTTGTTAGACTTCCATGATACATGGGCCATCCTGGATGCTCGAGTGAAAGATGCTTTTGATCTAAAGAAAATCATTCAAGAGGTAATTCTGATTCTGTCCGTCGAGTTTTGGAACCTTCTCGTATTAACATGACGAATATACCTAATTTCTGCTTAAATTGTTTCCTGAAATTTGATCTCTACCTACTTGCATTGCATCCTGCATTGCCAATTGGTTAGATTCCTTTCTCCCTTTTGCATGGTAATTCAATGGTTCCTTTTGCCTTTTTTTGTTTCTTTTTTGCAAAAGAAAAAAAAGCACTGAGCTTGCTTGCCAATGGGGTTATTCCTTGTTTCTTCATTGTTATGTCTTTGGTCGGTGATTGTCAGCATTTTCATTATTATGTTCTGTGAAAAGGAAATGAAATCATTTTGTTGATGTTGGTGTTATTTTTTTCAGCTCCACCAAACATTGCTGGGAATCATTCTGAGAGGGGGATATTGAGCTCGGTTATGTACTTGTTGGGTACAAGGTTGTAAGAAAAATATAAAATACAGAAAATGAGGGACCTTGACGTGATCTTGAGACCCCAGAACTGCTATTAATTTTTCATTGCTTTTGTAATTATACATGCGTTTTGCTTAGTTAGTGAATTTCGGCTGGATAGGAGGTTGAAGGGTTTTTTTGTTACTGAAAAAACCTGGAAAGTTTTGTATAAGGATTAATGTATAAAATAATTATACCAAAAATTGTCACTAATTACTGTTTAATTTATCTTGTAATAAAAATTGCATACTATATTTATAGGTTTGGTAATAAAAAAGGATTGAAAATAAAAAAAAAGAATTTTTTTTTTAAATTTGACAAGGCTATCGCCACGCTTTTAAAGCGTGGCTGTATCTCTCTGTCGCCACGCTTTAAAATCGTGGCCGTATCTCCCGCTATCGCCACGCTTTAAAAGCGTGGCTGTATCTCCCGCTATCGCCACGCTTTAAAAGCGTGGCCGTATCTCCTGCTATGGCCACGCTTTAAAAGCGTGGCTGTATCTTTCGCATATGGCCACGCTTTTTAAGTGGGGCAATCTGCAAAAGCGTGGCAAAAAATAAAACGTGGCGATAGGTCACCAAAAGCGTGGCGATAGAGCAACCGTCACCCTTTGATAGGCCACCCTTTCAAAAGCGTGGCGGTAGCTCAAAAAGCGTGGCGAAAAGCTATCGCCACGCTTTTTTCAGCTTTTCGCCACGCTTTAAAAGCGTGGCAATAGAGCTGTTTTCTTGTAGTGCGTAATGGCCTCATCTTCGGCAAGCTCCTCTGTTTTTTTTTTCGGTTTTTCTTTGCATTTTTTTTTACGTTGCGCTGACCCTCGTTCTTTAAAAGACGCTATCCCAAGGAGGACACCTAAAGGCGACCTATAACGGCCTCATCTTTAGCAGGCTCCTCTGATTTTTTTTTCCGGTTTTTTTCAGTAATTTTTTTTACGTTGTGCTGACCCTCGTTCTTTAAATGACGCTATCCCGAGGAGGACACCTAAAGGCAAGCCGTAATGGCCTCATCTTCGGTAGGCTCCTCCGGTTTTTTTTTTTTTTTTTTTTTTTTTACGTTGTGCTGATCCTCGTTCTTTAAATGAGGCTATCCCGAGGAGGACACCTAAAGGTAAGCCGTAATTGCCTCATCTTCGGCAGGCTCCTCTGGTTTTTTTTTTCGGTTTTTCTTTACAGTTTTTTTTTTTTTACGTTACACTGACCTTCGTTCTTTAAATGATGCTATCCCGAGGAGGACACCTAAAGGCGAACCGTAATGGCCTCATCTTCGGCAGGCTCCTCTGGTTTTTTTTTAAGGCGAGCCGTAATGACCTCATCTTCGGCAGGCTCTTCTAGTTTTTTTTTTCGGTTTTTCTTTGCATTTTTTTTACGTTGCGCTGACCCTCGTTCTTTAAATGACGCTATCCCAAGGAGGACACCTAAAGTCGAGCTATAACGGCCTCATCTTTAGCAGGCTCCTCTGATTTTTTTTCCGGTTTTTTTCAGTAATTTTTTTTTACGTTGTGCTGACCCTCGTTCTTTAAATGACGCTATCCCGAGGAGGACACCTAAAGGCGAGCCGTAATGGCCTCATCTTCGGTAGGCTCCTACGGTTTTTTTATTTTTTTATTTTTTATTTTTTTTTTACGTTGTGCAGATCCTCGTTCTTTAAATGAGGCTATCCCGAGGAGGACACCTAAAGGCAAGCCGTAATTGCCTCATCTTCGGCAGGCTCCTCTGGTTTTTTTTTCGGTTTTTCTTTGCAGTTTTTTTTTTTTTTACGTTGCATTGACCTTCGTTATTTAAATGACGCTATCCCGAGGAGGACACCTAAAGGCGGGCCGTAATGGCCTCATCTTCGGCAAGCTCCTCTGGTTTTTTTTTTTTCGGTTTTTCTTTGCATTTTTTTTACGTTGCGCTGACCATCGTTCTTTAAATGACGCTATCCCAAGGATGACACCTAAAGGCGAACCGTAATGGCCTCATCTTCGGAAGGCTCCTCTGGTTTTTTTTTTCTGTTTTTCTTTAAAGTTTTTTTTTTTAATGTTCTGCTGACCTTCGTTCTTTAAATGACGCTATCCCGAGGAGGACACCTAAAGGCGAGCCGTAATGACCTCATCTTCGGCAGGCTCCTCTGGTTTTTTTTTCGGTTTTTCTTTGCATTTTTTTTACGTTGCGCTGACCCTCGTTCTTTAAATGACGCTATCCCAACGAGGACACCTAAAGGCGACCTATAACGGCCTCATCTTTAGCAGGCTCCTCTGATTTTTTTTCCAGTTTTTTTCAGTAATTTTTTTTACGTTGTGCTGACCCTCGTTCTTTAAATGACGCTATCCCGAGGAGGACACCTAAAGGCGAGCCGTAATGGCCTCATCTTCGGTAGGCTCCTCCGGTTTTTTTTTTTTTTTTACGTTGTGCTGATCCTCGTTCTTTAAATGAGGCTATCCCGAGGAGGACACCTAAAGGCAAGCCGTAATTGCCTCATCTTCGGCAGGCTCCTCTGGTTTTTTTTTTCGGTTTTTCTTTGCATTTTTTTTTTACGTTGCACTGACCTTCGTTCTTTAAATGATGCTATCCCGAGGAGGACACCTAAAGGCGGGCCGTAATGGCCTCATCTTCGGCAAGCTCCTCTGGTTTTTTTTTTCGGTTTTTCTTTGCATTTTTTTTACGTTGCGCTGACCCTCGTTCTTTAAATGACGCTATCCCAAGGAGGACACCTAAAGGCGACCTATAACAGCCTCATCTTTAGCTGGCTCCTTTGATTTTTTTTTCCGGTTTTTTTCAGTAATTTTTTTTACGTTGTGCTGACCCTCGTTCTTTAAATGACGCTATCCCGAGGAGGACACCTAAAGGTGAGCCGTAATGGCCTCATCTTCGGAAGGCTCCCCTGGTTTTTTTTTTCTGTTTTTCTTTAAAGTTTTTTTTTTAATGTTCTGCTGACCTTCGTTCTTTAAATGACGCTATCCCGAGGAGGACACCTAAAGGCGAGCCGTAATGACCTCATCTTCGGCAGGCTCCTCTGGTTTTTTTTTTCGGTTTTTCTTTGCATTTTTTTTACGTTGCGCTGACCCTCGTTCTTTAAATGACGCTATCCCAACGAGGACACCTAAAAGCGACCTATAACGGCCTCATCTTTAGCAGGCTCCTCTGATTTTTTTTCCAGTTTTTTTCAGTAATTTTTTTTACGTTGTGCTGACCCTCGTTCTTTAAATGACGCTATCCCGAGGAGGACACCTAAAGGCGAGCCGTAATGGCCTCATCTTCGGTAGGCTCCTCCGGTTTTTTTTTTTTTTTTTTACGTTGTGCTGATCCTCGTTCTTTAAATGAGGCTATCCCGAGGAGGACACCTAAAGGCAAGCCGTAATTGCCTCATCTTCCGCAGGCTCCTCTGGTTTTTTTTTTTCGGTTTTTCTTTGCATTTTTTTTTTACGTTGCACTGACCTTCGTTCTTTAAATGATGCTATCTTGAGGAGGACACCTAAAGGCGGGCCGTAATGGCCTCATCTTCGGCAAGCTCCTCTGGTTTTTTTTTTCGGTTTTTCTTTGCATTTTTTTTTACGTTGCGCTGACCCTCGTTCTTTAAATGACGCTATCCCAAGGAGGACACCTAAAGGCGACCTATAACAGCCTCATCTTTAGCTGGCTCCTTTGATTTTTTTTTCCGGTTTTTTTCAGTAATTTTTTTTTACGTTGTGCTGACCCTCGTTCTTTAAATGACGCTATCCCGAGGAGGACACCTAAAGGTGAGCCGTAATGGCCTCATCTTCGGTAGGCTCCTCCAGTTTTTTTTTTTTTTTTTTTTTTTTTTTTTTTTTTTTTACGTTGTGCTGATCCTCGTTCTTTAAATGAGGCTATCCCGAGGAGGACACCTAAAGGTAAGCCGTAATTGCCTCATCTTCGGCAGGCTCCTCTGGTTTTTTTTTTCGGTTTTTCTTTACAGTTTTTTTTTTACGTTACACTGACCTTCGTTCTTTAAATGATGCTATCCCGAGGAGGACACCTAAAGGCGAACCGTAATAGCCTCATCTTCGGCAGGCTCCTCTGGTTTTTTTTTAAGGCGAGCCGTAATGACCTCATCTTCGGCAGGCTCTTCTAGTTTTTTTTTTTTCGGTTTTTCTTTGCATTTTTTTTACGTTGCGCTGTCCCTCGTTCTTTAAATGACGCTATCCCAAGGAGGACACCTAAAGGCGAGCTATAACGGCCTTATCTTTAGCAAGCTCCTCTGATTTTTTTTCCGGTTTTTTTCAGTAATTTTTTTTTACGTTGTGCTGACCCTCGTTCTTTAAATGACGCTATCCCGAGGAGGACACCTAAAGGCGAGCCGTAATGGCCTCATCTTCGGTAGGCTCCTCCGGTTTTTTTATTTTTTTATTTTTTATTTTTTTTTTACGTTGTGCAGATCCTCGTTCTTTAAATGAGGCTATCCCGAGGAGGACACCTAAAGGCAAGCCGTAATTGCCTCATCTTCGGCAGGCTCCTCTGGTTTTTTTTTCGGTTTTTCTTTGCAGTTTTTTTTTTTACGTTGCACTGACCTTCGTTCTTTAAATGACGCTATCCCGAGGAGGACACCTAAAGGCGGGCCGTGATGGCCTCATCTTCGGCAAGCTCCTCTGGTTTTTTTTCTCGGTTTTTCTTTGCATTTTTTTTACGTTGCGCTGACCCTCGTTCTTTAAATGACGCTATCCCAACGTGGACACCTAAAGGCGACCTATAACGGCCTCATCTTTAGCAGGCTCCTCTGATTTTTTTTCCAGTTTTTTTCAGTAATCTTTTTTACGTTGTGCTGACCCTCGTTCTTTAAATGACGCTATCCCGAGGAGGACACCTAAAGGCGAGCCGTAATGGCCTCATCTTCGGTAGGCTCCTCCGGTTTTTTTTTTTTTTTTTTTACGTTGTGCTGATCCTCGTTCTTTAAATGAGGCTATCCCGAGGAGGACACCTAAAGGCAAGCCGTAAATGCCTCATCTTCGGCAGGCTCCTCTGGTTTTTTTTTTCGGTTTTTCTTTGCATTTTTTTTTACGTTGCACTGACCTTCGTTCTTTAAATGATGCTATCCCGAGGAGGACACCTAAAGGCGGGCCGTAATGGCCTCATCTTCGGCAAGCTCCTCTGGTTTTTTTTTTCGGTTTTTCTTTGCATTTTTTTTTACGTTGCGCTGACCCTCGTTCTTTAAATGACGCTATCCCAAGGAGGACACCTAAAGGCGACCTATAACAGCCTCATCTTTAGCTGGCTCCTTTGATTTTTTTTTCCAGTTTTTTTCAGTAATTTTTTTTACGTTGTGCTGACCCTCGTTCTTTAAATGACGCTATCCCGAGGAGGACACCTAAAGGTGAGCCGTAATGGCCTCATCTTCGGTAGGCTCCTCCAGTTTTTTTTTTTTTTTTTTTACGTTGTGCTGATCCTCGTTCTTTAAATGAGGCTATCCCGAGGAGGACACCTAAAGGTAAGCCGTAATTGCCTCATCTTCGGCAGGCTCCTCTGGTTTTTTTTTTTCGGTTTTTCTTTGTAGTTTTTTTTTTTACGTTACACTGACCTTCGTTCTTTAAATGATGCTATCCCGAGGAGGACACCTAAAGGCGAACCGTAATAGCCTCATCTTCGGCAGGCTCCTCTGGTTTTTTTTTAAGGCGAGCCGTAATGACCTCATCTTCGGCAGGCTCTTCTAGTTTTTTTTTTTTCGGTTTTTCTTTGCATTTTTTTTACGTTGCGCTGACCCTCGTTCTTTAAATGACGCTATCCCAAGGAGGACACCTAAAGGCGAGCTATAACGGCCTTATCTTTAGCAAGCTCCTCTGATTTTTTTTCCGGTTTTTTTCAGTAATATTTTTTTACGTTGTGCTGACCCTCGTTCTTTAAATGACGCTATCCCGAGGAGGACACCTAAAGGCGAGCCGTAATGGCCTCATCTTCGGTAGGCTCCTCCGGTTTTTTTATTTTTTTATTTTTTATTTTTTTTTTACGTTGTGCAGATCCTCGTTCTTTAAATGAGGCTATCCCGAGGAGGACACCTAAAGGCAAGCCGTAATTGCCTCATCTTCGGCAGGCTCCTCTGGTTTTTTTTTCGGTTTTTCTTTGCAGTTTTTTTTTTTTACGTTGCACTGACCTTCGTTCTTTAAATGACGCTATCCCGAGGAGGACACCTAAAGGCGGGCTGTAATGGCCTCATCTTCGGCAAGCTCCTCTGGTTTTTTTTTTCGGTTTTTCTTTGCATTTTTTTTACGTTGCGCTGACCCTCGTTCTTTAAATGACGCTATCCCTAGGATGACACCTAAAGGCGAACCGTAATGGCCTCATCTTCGGCAGGCTCCTCTGGTTTTTTTTTTCTGTTTTTCTTTAAAGTTTTTTTTTTTTTTTTTATGTTCTGCTGACCTTCGTTCTTTAAATGACGCTATCCCGAGGAGGACACCTAAAGGCGAGCCGTAATGACCTCATCTTCGGCAGGCTCCTCTGGTTTTTTTTTCGGTTTTTCTTTGCATTTTTTTTACGTTGCGCTGACCCTCGTTCTTTAAATGACGCTATCCCAAGGAGGACACCTAAAGGCGACCTATAACGGCCTCATCTTTAGCAGGCTCCTCTGATTTTTTTTTCCAGTTTTTTTCAGTAATTTTTTTTACGTTGTGCTAACCCTCGTTCTTTAAATGACGCTATCCCGAGGAGGACACCTAAAGGCGAGCCGTAATGGCCTCATCTTCGGTAGGCTCCTCCGGTTTTTTTTTTTTTTACGTTGTGCTGATCCTCGTTCTTTAAATGAGGCTATCCCGAGGAGGATACCTAAAGGAAAGCCGTAATTGCCTCATCTTCGGCAGGCTCCTCTGGTTTTTTTTTTCGGTTTTTCTTTGCATTTTTTTTTACGTTGCACTGACCTTCATTCTTTAAATGATGCTATCCCGAGGAGGACACCTAAAGGCGGGCCGTAATAGCCTCATCTTCGGCAAGCTCCTCTGGTTTTTTTTTCGGTTTTTCTTTGCATTTTTTTTTACGTTGCGATGACCCTCGTTCTTTAAATGACGCTATCCCAAGGAGGACACCTAAAGGCGACCTATAACGGCCTCATCTTTAGCAGGCTCCTCTGGTTTTTTTTTTCGGTTTTTCTTTACAGTTTTTTTTTTACGTTGCACTGACCTTCGTTATTTAAATGACGCTATCCCGAGGAGGACACCTAAAGGCGGGCCGTAATGGCCTCATCTTCGGCAAGCTCCTCTGGTTTTTTTTTTTCGGTTTTTCTTTGCATTTTTTTTACGTTGCGTTGACCCTCGTTCTTTAAATGACGCTATCCCAAGGAGGACACCTAAAGGCGAACCGTAATGGCCTCATCTTCGGCAGGCTCCTCTGGTTTTTTTTTCTATTTTTCTTTAAAGTTTTTTTTTTTTTATGTTCTGCTGACCTTCGTTCTTTAAATGACGCTATCCCGAGGAGGACACCTAAAGGTGAGCCGTAATGGCCTCATCTTCGGTAGGCTCCTCCGGTTTTTTTTTTTTTTTTTTTTTTTTTTTTTTTTTTTTTTTTTTTTTTACGTTGTGCTGATCCTCGTTCTTTAAATGAGGCTATCCCGAGGAGGACACCTAAAGGCGAACCGTAATAGCCTCATCTTCGGCAGGCTCCTCTGGTTTTTTTTAAGGCGAGCCGTAATGACCTCATCTTCGGCAGGCTCTTCTAGTTTTTTTTTTTCGGTTTTTCTTTGCATTTTTTTTACGTTGCGCTGACCCTCGTTCTTTAAATGACGCTATCCCAAGGAGGACACCTAAAGGCGAGCTATAACGGCCTTATCTTTAGCAAGCTCCTCTGATTTTTTTTCCGGTTTTTTTCAGTAATTTTTTTTTACGTTGTGCTGACCCTCGTTCTTTAAATGACGCTATCCCGAGGAGGACACCTAAAGGCGAGCCGTAATGGCCTCATCTTCGGTAGGCTCCTCCGGTTTTTTTATTTTTTATTTTTTATTTTTTTTTACGTTGTGCAGATCCTCGTTCTTTAAATGAGGCTATCCCGAGGAGGACACCTAAAGGCAAGCCGTAATTGCCTCATCTTCGGCAGGCTCCTCTGGTTTTTTTTTCGGTTTTTCTTTGCAGTTTTTTTTTTTACGTTGCACTGACCTTCGTTCTTTAAATGACGCTATCCCGAGGAGGACACCTAAAGGCGGGCTGTAATGGCCTCATCTTCGGCAAGCTCCTCTGTTTTTTTTTTTTTCGGTTTTTCTTTGCATTTTTTTTACGTTGCGCTGACCCTCGTTCTTTAAATGACGCTATCCCTAGGATGACACCTAAAGGCGAACCGTAATGGCCTCATCTTCGGCAGGCTCCTCTGGTTTTTTTTTCTGTTTTTCTTTAAAGTTTTTTTTTTTTTATGTTCTGCTGACCTTCGTTCTTTAAATGACGCTATCCCGAGGAGGACACCTAAAGGCGAGCCGTAATGACCTCATCTTCGGCAGGCTCCTCTGGTTTTTTTTTTCGGTTTTTCTTTGCATTTTTTTTACGTTGCGCTGACCCTCGTTCTTTAAATGACGCTATCCCAAGGAGGACACCTAAAGGCGACCTATAACGGCCTCATCTTTAGCAGGCTCCTCTGATTTTTTTTTTCCAGTTTTTTTCAGTAATTTTTTTTACGTTGTGCTGACCCTCGTTCTTTAAATGACGCTATCCCGAGGAGGACACCTAAAGGCGAGCCGTAATGGCCTCATCTTCGGTAGGCTCCTCCGGTTTTTTTTTTTTTTTACGTTGTGCTGATCCTCGTTCTTTAAATGAGGCTATCCCGAGGAGGACACCTAAAGGAAAGCCGTAATTGCCTCATCTTCGGCAGGCTCCTCTGGTTTTTTTTTTTTCGGTTTTTCTTTGCATTTTTTTTTTACGTTGCACTGACCTTCATTCTTTAAATGATGCTTTCCCGAGGAGGACACCTAAAGGCGGGCCGTAATGGCCTCATCTTCGGCAAGCTCCTCTGGTTTTTTTTTCGGTTTTTCTTTGCATTTTTTTTTACGTTGCGCTGACCCTCGTTCTTTAAATGACGCTATCCCAAGGAGGACACCTAAAGGCGACCTATAACGGCCTCATCTTTAGCAGGCTCCTCTGGTTTTTTTTTTCGGTTTTTCTTTACAGTTTTTTTTTTTACGTTACACTGACCTTCGTTCTTTAAATGATGCTATCCCGAGGAGGACACCTAAAGGCGAGCCGTAATGGCCTCATCTTCGGTAGGCTCCTCCGGTTTTTTCTTTTTTTTTTTTTTTTTTACGCTGTGCAGATCCTCGTTCTTTAAATGTGGCTATCCCGAGGAGGACACCTAAAGGCAAGCCGTAATTGCCTCATCTTCGGCAGGCTCCTCTGGTTTTTTTTTCGGTTTTTCTTTGCAGTTTTTTTTTTTATGTTGCACTAACCTTCGTTCTTTAAATGACGCTATCCCGAGGAGGACACCTAAAGGCGGGCCGTAATGGCCTCATCTTCGGCAAGCTCCTCTGGTTTTTTTTTTTTCGGTTTTTCTTTGCATTTTTTTTACGTTGCGCTGACCCTCGTTCTTTAAATGACGCTATCCCTAGGATGACACCTAAAGGCGAACCGTAATGGCCTCATCTTCGGCAGGCTCCTCTGGTTTTTTTTTTCTATTTTTCTTTAAAGTTTTTTTTTTTTTTTTATGTTCTGCTGACCTTCGTTCTTTAAATGACGCTATCCCGAGGAGGACACCTAAAGGCGAGCCGTAATGACCTCATCTTCGGCAGGCTCCTCTGGTTTTTTTTTTCGGTTTTTCTTTGCATTTTTTTTACGTTGCGCTGACCCTCGTTCTTTAAATGACGCTATCCCAAGGAGGACACCTAAAGGCGACCTATAACGGCCTCATCTTTAGCAGGCTCCTCTGATTTTTTTTTCCAGTTTTTTTCAGTAATTTTTTTTACGTTGTGCTGACCCTCGTTCTTTAAATGACGCTATCCCGAGGAGGACACCTAAAGGCGAGCCGTAATGGCCTCATCTTCGGTAGGCTCCTCCGGTTTTTTTTTTTTTTTACGTTGTGCTGATCCTCGTTCTTTAAATGAGGCTATCCCGAGGAGGACACCTAAAGGAAAGCCGTAATTGCCTCATCTTCGGCAGGCTCCTCTGGTTTTTTTTTTTTCGGTTTTTCTTTGCATTTTTTTTTTACGTTGCACTGACCTTCATTCTTTAAATGATGCTTCCCGAGGAGGACACCTAAAGGCGGGCTGTAATGGCCTCATCTTCGGCAAGCTCCTCTGGTTTTTTTTTCGGTTTTTCTTTGCATTTTTTTTACGTTGCGCTGACCCTCGTTCTTTAAATGACGCTATCCCAAGGAGGACACCTAAAGGCGACCTATAACGGCCTCATCTTTAGCAGGCTCCTCTGGTTTTTTTTTTCGGTTTTTCTTTACAGTTTTTTTTTTTACGTTACACTGACCTTCGTTCTTTAAATGATGCTATCCCGAGGAGGACACCTAAAGGCGAGCCGTAATGGCCTCATCTTCGGTAGGCTCCTCCGGTTTTTTCTTTTTTTTTTTTTTTTACGTTGTGCTGATCCTCGTTCTTTAAATGAGGCTATCCCGAGGAGGACACCTAAAGGCAAGCCGTAATTGCCTCATCTTCGGCAGGCTCCTCTGGTTTTTTTTTTTCGGTTTTTCTTTGCAGTTTTTTTTTTTTACGTTGCACTGACCTTCGTTATTTAAATGACGCTATCCCGAGGAGGACACCTAAAGGCGGGCCGTAATGGCCTCATCTTCGGCAAGCTCCTCTGGTTTTTTTTTTTTTCGGTTTTTCTTTGCATTTTTTTTACGTTGCGTTGACCCTCGTTCTTTAAATGACGCTCATCTTCGGCAGGCTCCTCTGGTTTTTTTTTTCTATTTTTCTTTAAAGTTTTTTTTTTTTTTATGTTCTGCTGACCTTCGTTCTTTAAATGACGCTATCCCGAGGAGGACACCTAAAGGTGAGCCGTAATGGCCTCATCTTCGGTAGGCTCCTCCGGTTTTTTTTTTTTTTTTTTTTTACGTTGTGCTGATCCTCGTTCTTTAAATGAGGCTATCCCGAGGAGGACACCTAAAGGTAAGCCGTAATTGCCTCATCTTCGGCAGGCTCCTCTGGTTTTTTTTTTCGGTTTTTCTTTACAGTTTTTTTTTTACGTTACACTGACCTTCTTTCTTTAAATGATGCTATCCCGAGGAGGACACCTAAAGGCGAACCGTAATGGCCGCATCTTCTGCAGGCTCCTCTGGTTTTTTTTTAAGGCGAGCCGTAATGACCTCATCTTCGGCAGGCTCTTCTAGTTTTTTTTTTCGGTTTTTCTTTGCATTTTTTTTACGTTGCGCTGACCCTCGTTCTTTAAATGACGCTATCCCAAGGAGGACACCTAAAGGCGAGCTATAACGGCCTTATCTTTAGCAAGCTCCTCTGATTTTTTTTCCGGTTTTTTTCAGTAATTTTTTTTTACGTTGTGCTGACCCTCGTTCTTTAAATGACGCTATCCCGAGGAGGACACCTAAAGGCGAGCCGTAATGGCCTCATCTTCGGTAGGCTCCTCCGGTTTTTTTATTTTTTTATTTTTTATTTTTTTTTACGCTGTGCAGATCCTCGTTCTTTAAATGTGGCTATCCCGAGGAGGACACCTAAAGGCAAGCCGTAATTGCCTCATCTTCGGCAGGCTCCTCTGGTTTTTTTTTCGGTTTTTCTTTGCAGTTTTTTTTTTTACGTTGCACTAACCTTCGTTCTTTAAATGACGCTATCCCGAGGAGGACACCTAAAGGCGGGCCGTAATGGCCTCATCTTCGGCAAGCTCCTCTGGTTTTTTTTTTTCGGTTTTTCTTTGCATTTTTTTTACGTTGCGCTGACCCTCGTTCTTTAAATGACGCTATCCCTAGGATGACACCTAAAGGCGAACCGTAATGGCCTCATCTTCGGCAGGCTCCTCTGGTTTTTTTTTTTCTGTTTTTCTTTAAAGTTTTTTTTTTTTTTTATGTTCTGCTGACCTTCGTTCTTTAAATGACGCTATCCCGAGGAGGACACCTAAAGGCGAGCCGTAATGACCTCATCTTCGGCAGGCTCCTCTGGTTTTTTTTTTCGGTTTTTCTTTGCATTTTTTTTACGTTGCGCTGACCCTCGTTCTTTAAATGACGCTATCCCAAGGAGGACACCTAAAGGCGACCTATAACGGCCTCATCTTTAGCAGGCTCCTCTGATTTTTTTTTTCCATTTTTTTTCAGTAATTTTTTTTACGTTGTGCTGACCCTCGTTCTTTAAATGACGCTATCCCGAGGAGGACACCTAAAGGCGAGCCGTAATGGCCTCATCTTCGGTAGGCTCCTCCGGTTTTTTTTTTTTTTTTTTTTTTTTTTTTTTTTTTTTTTTTACGTTGTGCTGATCCTCGTTCTTTAAATGAGGCTATCCCGAGGAGGACACCTAAAGGCAAGCCGTAATTGCCTCATCTTCGGCAGGCTCCTCTGGTTTTTTTTTCGGTTTTTCTTTGCTGTTTTTTTTTTTACGTTGCACTGATCTTCGTTCTTTAAATGATGCTATCCCGAGGAGTACACCTAAAGGCGGGCCGTAATGGCCTCATCTTTGGCAAGCTCCTCTGGTTTTTTTTTTTTCGGTTTTTCTTTGAATTTTTTTTACGTTGCGCTGACCCTCGTTCTTTAAATGACGCTATCCCGAGGAGGACACCTAAAGGCGGGCCGTAATGGCCTCATCTTCGGCAAGCTCCTCTGGTTTTTTTTTCGGTTTTTCTTTGCATTTTTTTTACGTTACGCTGACCCTCATTCTTTAAATGACGCTATCCCAAGGAGGACACCTAAAGGCGACCTATAACGGCCTCATCTTTAGCAGGCTCCTCTGGTTTTTTTTTTCGGTTTTTCTTTACAGTTTTTTTTTTACGTTACACTGACCTTCGTTCTTTAAATGATGCTATCCCGAGGAGGACACCTAAAGGCGAGCCGTAATGGCCTCATCTTCGGTATGCTCCTCCGGTTTTTTTTTTTTTTTTTTTACGTTGTGCTGATCCTCGTTCTTTAAATGAGGCTATCCCGAGGAGGACACCTAAAGGCAAGCCGTAATTGCCTCATCTTCGGCAGGCTCCTCTGGTTTTTTTTTTTTGGTTTTTCTTTGCAGTTTTTTTTTTTACGTTGCACTGACCTTCGTTATTTAAATGACGCTATCCCGAGGAGGACACCTAAAGGCGGGCCGTAATGGCCTCATCTTCGGCAAGCTCCTCTGGTTTTTTTTTTTTCGGTTTTTCTTTGCATTTTTTTTACGTTGCGTTGACCCTCGTTCTTTAAATGACGCTATCCCAAGGAGGACACCTAAAGGCGAACCGTAATGGCCTCATCTTCGGCAGGCTCCTCTGGTTTTTTTTTTCTATTTTTCTTTAAAGTTTTTTTTTTTTTTTTTATGTTCTGCTGACCTTCGTTCTTTAAATGACGCTATCCCGAGGAGGACACCTAAAGGCGAGCCGTAATGACCTCATCTTCGGCAGGCTCCTCTGGTTTTTTTTTTCGGTTTTTCTTTGCATTTTTTTTACGTTGCGCTGACCCTCGTTCTTTAAATGACGCTATCCAAGGAGGACACCTAAAGGCGACTATAACGGCCTCATCTTTAGCAGGCTCCTCTGATTTTTTTTTCCAGTTTTTTTCAGTAATTTTTTTTACGTTGTGCTGACCCTCGTTCTTTAAATGACGCTATCCCGAGGAGGACACCTAAAGACGAGCCGTAATGGCCTCATCTTCGGTAGGCTCCTCCGGTTTTTTTTTTTTTTTACGTTGTGCTGATCCTCGTTCTTTAAATGAGGCTATCCCGAGGAGGACACCTAAAGGAAAGCCGTAATTGCCTCATCTTCGGCAGGTCCTCTGGTTTTTTTTTTCGGTTTTTCTTTGCATTTTTTTTTACGTTGCACTGACCTTCATTCTTTAAATGATGCTATCCCGAGGAGGACACCTAAAGGCGGGCCGTAATGGCCTCATCTTCGGCAAGCTCCTCTGGTTTTTTTTCGGTTTTTCTTTGCATTTTTTTTTACGTTGCGCTGACCCTCGTTCTTTAAATGACGCTATCCCAAGGAGGACACCTAAAGGCGACCTATAACGGCCTCATCTTTAGCAGGCTCCTCTGGTTTTTTTTTTCGGTTTTTCTTAACAGTTTTTTTTTTTACGTTACACTGACCTTCGTTCTTTAAATGATGCTATCCCGAGGAGGACACCTAAAGGCGAGCCGTAATGGCCTCATCTTCGGTAGGCTCCTCCGGTTTTTTTTTTTTTTTTTTTTTTTTTTTTACGTTGTGCTGATCCTCGTTCTTTAAATGAGGCTATCCCGAGGAGGACACCTAAAGGCAAGCCGTAATTGCCTCATCTTCGGCAGGCTCCTCTGGTTTTTTTTTTTCGGTTTTTCTTTGCAGTTTTTTTTTTTTACGTTGCACTGACCTTCGTTATTTAAATGACGCTATCCCGAGGAGGACACCTAAAGGCGGGCCGTAATGGCCTCATCTTCGGCAAGCTCCTCTGGTTTTTTTTTTTTCGGTTTTTCTTTGCATTTTTTTTACGTTGCGTTGACCCTCGTTCTTTAAATGACGCTATCCCAAGGAGGACACCTAAAGGCGAACCGTAATGGCCTCATCTTCGGCAGGCTCCTCTGGTTTTTTTTTCTATTTTTCTTTAAAGTTTTTTTTTTTTTTTATGTTCTGCTGACCTTCGTTCTTTAAATGACGCTATCCCGAGGAGGACACCTAAAGGTGAGCCGTAATGGCCTCATCTTCGGTAGGTTCCTCCGGTTTTTTTTTTTTTTTTTTTTTTTTTTTTTTTTTTTTTTTTACGTTGTGCTGATCCTCGTTCTTTAAATGAGGCTATCCCGAGGAGGACACCTAAAGGTAAGCCGTAATTGCCTCATCTTCGGCAGGCTCCTCTGGTTTTTTTTTCGGTTTTTCTTTACAGTTTTTTTTTTACGTTACACTGACCTTCGTTCTTTAAATGATGCTATCCCGAGGAGGACACCTAAAGGCGAACCGTAATGGCCTCATCTTCTGCAGGCTCCTCTGGTTTTTTTTTAAGGCGAGCCGTAATGACCTCATCTTCGGCAGGCTCTTCTAGTTTTTTTTTTTGGTTTTTCTTTGCATTTTTTTTACGTTGCGCTGACCCTCGTTCTTTAAATGATGCTATCCCAAGGAGGACACCTAAAGGCGAGCTATAACGGCCTTATCTTTAGCAAGCTCCTCTGATTTTTTTTCCGGTTTTTTTCAGTAATTTTTTTTTACGTTGTGCTGACCCTCGTTCTTTAAATGACGCTATCCCGAGGAGGACACCTAAAGGCGAGCCGTAATGGCCTCATCTTCGGTAGGCTCCTCCGGTTTTTTTATTTTTTTATTTTTTATTTTTTTTTACGTTGTGCAGATCCTCGTTCTTTAAATGAGGCTATCCCGAGGAGGACACCTAAAGGCAAGCCGTAATTGCCTCATCTTCGGCAGGCTCCTCTGGTTTTTTTTTTTTTTGGTTTTTCTTTGCAGTTTTTTTTTACGTTGCACTGACCTTCGTTATTTAAATGACGCTATCCCGAGGAGGACACCTAAAGGCGGGCCGTAATGGCCTCATCTTCGGCAAGCTCCTCTGGTTTTTTTTTTTTCGGTTTTTCTTTGCATTTTTTTTACGTTGCGTTGACCCTCGTTCTTTAAATGACGCTATCCCAAGGAGGACACCTAAAGGCGAACCGTAATGGCCTCATCTTCGGCAGGCTCCTCTGGTTTTTTTTTCTATTTTTCTTTAAAGTTTTTTTTTTTTTTTTTTATGTTCTGCTGACCTTCGTTCTTTAAATGACGCTATCCCGAGGAGGACACCTAAAGGCGAGCCGTAATGACCTCATCTTCGGCAGGCTCCTCTGGTTTTTTTTTTCGGTTTTTCTTTGCATTTTTTTTACGTTGCGCTGACCCTCGTTCTTTAAATGACGCTATCCCAAGGAGGACACCTAAAGGCGACCTATAACGGCCTCATCTTTAGCAGGCTCCTCTGATTTTTTTTTCCGGTTTTTTTCAGTAATTTTTTTTTACGTTGTGCTGACCCTCGTTCTTTAAATGACGCTATCCCGAGGAGGACACCTAAAGGCGAGCCGTAATGGCCTCATCTTCGGTAGGCTCCTCCGGTTTTTTTATTTTTTTATTTTTTATTTTTTTTTACGTTGTGCAGATCCTCGTTCTTTAAATGAGGCTATCCCGAGGAGGACACCTAAAGGCAAGCCGTAATTGCCTCATCTTCGGCAGGCTCCTCTGGTTTTTTTTTTTTTGGTTTTTCTTTGCAGTTTTTTTTTTACGTTGCACTGACCTTCGTTATTTAAATGACGCTATCCCGAGGAGGACACCTAAAGGCGGGCCGTAATGGCCTCATCTTCGGCAAGCTCCTCTGGTTTTTTTTTTTTTCGGTTTTTCTTTGCATTTTTTTTACGTTGCGTTGACCCTCGTTCTTTAAATGACGCTATCCCAAGGAGGACACCTAAAGGCGAACCGTAATGGCCTCATCTTCGGCAGGCTCCTCTGGTTTTTTTTTCTATTTTTCTTTAAAGTTTTTTTTTTTTTTATGTTCTGCTGACCTTCGTTCTTTAAATGACGCTATCCCGAGGAGGACACCTAAAGGCGAGCCGTAATGACCTCATCTTCGGCAGGCTCCTCTGGTTTTTTTTTTCGGTTTTCTTTGCATTTTTTTTACGTTGCGCTGACCCTCGTTCTTTAAATGACGCTATCCCAAGGAGGACACCTAAAGGCGACCTATAACGGCCTCATCTTTAGCAGGCTCCTCTGATTTTTTTTTCCAGTTTTTTTCAGTAATTTTTTTTACGTTGTGCTGACCCTCGTTCTTTAAATGACGCTATCCCGAGGAGGACACCTAAAGACGAGCCGTAATGGCCTCATCTTCGGTAGGCTCCTCCGGTTTTTTTTTTTTTTTTACGTTGTGCTGATCCTCGTTCTTTAAATGAGGCTATCCCGAGGAGGACACCTAAAGGAAGCCGTAATTGCCTCATCTTCGGCAGGCTCCTCTGGTTTTTTTTTTTCGGTTTTTCTTTGCATTTTTTTTTACGTTGCACTGACCTTCATTCTTTAAATGATGCTATCCCGAGGAGGACACCTAAAGGCGGGCCGTAATGGCCTCATCTTCGGCAAGCTCCTCTGGTTTTTTTTCGGTTTTTCTTTGCATTTTTTTTTACGTTGCGCTGACCCTCGTTCTTTAAATGACGCTATCCCAAGGAGGACACCTAAAGGCGACCTATAACGGCCTCATCTTTAGCAGGCTCCTCTGGTTTTTTTTTCGGTTTTTCTTTACAGTTTTTTTTTTTACGTTACACTGACCTTCGTTCTTTAAATGATGCTATCCCGAGGAGGACACCTAAAGGCGAGCCGTAATGGCCTCATCTTCGGTAGGCTCCTCCGGTTTTTTTTTTTTTTTTTTTTTTTTTACGTTGTGCTGATCCTCGTTCTTTAAATGAGGCTATCCCGAGGAGGACACCTAAAGGCAAGCCGTAATTGCCTCATCTTCGGCAGGCTCCTCTGGTTTTTTTTTTTCGGTTTTTCTTTGCAGTTTTTTTTTTTTACGTTGCACTGACCTTCGTTATTTAAATGACGCTATCCCGAGGAGGACACCTAAAGGCGGGCCGTAATGGCCTCATCTTCGGCAAGCTCCTCTGGTTTTTTTTTTTTCGGTTTTTCTTTGCATTTTTTTTACGTTGCGTTGACCCTCGTTCTTTAAATGACGCTATCCCAAGGAGGACACCTAAAGGCGAACCGTAATGGCCTCATCTTCGGCAGGCTCCTCTGGTTTTTTTTTTCTATTTTTCTTTAAAGTTTTTTTTTTTTTTTTATGTTCTGCTGACCTTCGTTCTTTAAATGACGCTATCCCGAGGAGGACACCTAAAGGTGAGCCGTAATGGCCTCATCTTCGGTAGGTTCCTCCGGTTTTTTTTTTTTTTTTTTTTTTTTTTTTTTTTTTTTTTACGTTGTGCTGATCCTCGTTCTTTAAATGAGGCTATCCCGAGGAGGACACCTAAAGGTAAGCCGTAATTGCCTCATCTTCGGCAGGCTCCTCTGGTTTTTTTTTTCGGTTTTTCTTTACAGTTTTTTTTTTACGTTACACTGACCTTCGTTCTTTAAATGATGCTATCCCGAGGAGGACACCTAAAGGCGAACCGTAATGGCCTCATCTTCTGCAGGCTCCTCTGGTTTTTTTTTTTAAGGCGAGCCGTAATGACCTCATCTTCGGCAGGCTCTTCTAGTTTTTTTTTTTTGGTTTTTCTTTGCATTTTTTTTACGTTGCGCTGACCCTCGTTCTTTAAATGATGCTATCCCAAGGAGGACACCTAAAGGCGAGCTATAACGGCCTTATCTTTAGCAAGCTCCTCTGATTTTTTTTCCGGTTTTTTTCAGTAATTTTTTTTTACGTTGTGCTGACCCTCGTTCTTTAAATGACGCTATCCCGAGGAGGACACCTAAAGGCGAGCCGTAATGGCCTCATCTTCGGTAGGCTCCTCCGGTTTTTTTATTTTTTTATTTTTTATTTTTTTTTTACGTTGTGCAGATCCTCGTTCTTTAAATGAGGCTATCCCGAGGAGGACACCTAAAGGCAAGCCGTAATTGCCTCATCTTCGGCAGGCTCCTCTGGTTTTTTTTTCGGTTTTTCTTTGCAGTTTTTTTTTTTACGTTGCACTGACCTTCGTTCTTTAAATGACGCTATCCCGAGGAGGACACCTAAAGGCGGGCCGTAATGGCCTCATCTTCGGCAAGCTCCTCTGTTTTTTTTTTTTTCGGTTTTTCTTTGCATTTTTTTTACGTTGCGCTGACCCTCGTTCTTTAAATGACGCTATCCCTAGGATGACACCTAAAGGCGAACCGTAATGGCCTCATCTTCGGCAGGCTCCTCTGGTTTTTTTTCTATTTTCTTTAAAGTTTTTTTTTTTTTTTATGTTCTGCTGACCTTCGTTCTTTAAATGACGCTATCCCGAGGAGGACACCTAAAGGCGAGCCGTAATGACCTCATCTTCGGCAGGCTCCTCTGGTTTTTTTTTTCGGTTTTTCTTTACAGTTTTTTTTTTACGTTACACTGACCTTCGTTCTTTAAATGATGCTATCCCGAGGAGGACACCTAAAGGCGAACCGTAATGGCCTCATCTTCTGCAGGCTCCTCTGGTTTTTTTTTAAGGCGAGCCGTAATGACCTCATCTTCGGCAGGCTCTTCTAGTTTTTTTTTTGGTTTTTCTTGCATTTTTTTTACGTTGCGCTGACCCTCGTTCTTTAAATGACGCTATCCCAAGGAGGACACCTAAAGGCGAGCTATAACGGCCTTATCTTTAGCAAGCTCCTCTGATTTTTTTTCCGGTTTTTTTCAGTAATTTTTTTTTTACGTTGTGCTGACCCTCGTTCTTTAAATGACGCTATCCCGAGGAGGACACCTAAAGGCGAGCCGTAATGGCCTCATCTTCGGTAGGCTCCTCCGGTTTTTTTATTTTTTTATTTTTTATTTTTTTTTACGTTGTGCAGATACTCGTTCTTTAAATGAGGCTATCCCGAGGAGGACACCTAAAGGCAAGCCGTAATTGCCTCATCTTCGGCAGGCTCCTCTGGTTTTTTTTTCGGTTTTTCTTTGCAGTTTTTTTTTTTACGTGCACTGACCTTCGTTCTTTAAATGACGCTATCCCGAGGAGGACACCTAAAGGCGGGCCGTAATGGCCTCATCTTCGGCAAGCTCCTCTGTTTTTTTTTTTTTCGGTTTTTCTTTGCATTTTTTTTACGTTGCGCTGACCCTCGTTCTTTAAATGACGCTATCCCTAGGATGACACCTAAAGGCGAACCGTAATGGCCTCATCTTCGGCAGGCTCCTCTGGTTTTTTTTTCTATTTTTCTTTAAAGTTTTTTTTTTTTTATGTTCTGCTGACCTTCGTTCTTTAAATGACGCTATCCCGAGGAGGACACCTAAAGGCGAGCCGTAATGACCTCATCTTCGGCAGGCTCCTCTGGTTTTTTTTTTTTCGGTTTTTCTTTGCATTTTTTTTACGTTGCGCTGACCCTCGTTCTTTAAATGACGCTATCCCAAGGAGGACACCTAAAGGCGACCTATAACGGCCTCATCTTTAGCAGGCTCCTCTGATTTTTTTTTCCATTTTTTTTCAGTAATTTTTTTTACGTTGTGCTGATCCTCGTTCTTTAAATGAGGCTATCCCGAGGAGGACACCTAAAGGCAAGCCGTAATTGCCTCATCTTCGGCAGGCTCCTCTGGTTTTTTTTTCGGTTTTTCTTTGCATTTTTTTTTACGTTGCACTGACCTTCGTTCTTTAAATGATGCTATCCCGAGGAGGACACCTAAAGGCGGGCCGTAATGGCCTCATCTTCGGCAAGCTCCTCTGGTTTTTTTTTCGGTTTTTCTTTGCATTTTTTTTACGTTGCGCTGACCCTCATTCTTTAAATGACGCTATCCCAAGGAGGACACCTAAAGGCGACCTATAACGGCCTCATCTTTAGCAGGCTCCTCTGGTTTTTTTTTTCGGTTTTTCTTTACAGTTTTTTTTTTTACGTTACACTGACCTTCGTTCTTTAAATGATGCTATCCCGAGGAGGACACCTAAAAGCGAGCCGTAATGGCCTCATCTTCGGTATGCTCCTCCGGTTTTTTTTTTTTTTTTTTTTTTTTTTACGTTGTGCTGATCCTCGTTCTTTAAATGAGGCTATCCCGAGGAGGACACCTAAAGGCAAGCTGTAATTGCCTCATCTTCGGCAGGCTCCTCTGGTTTTTTTTTTTGGTTTTTCTTTGCAGTTTTTTTTTTTTACGTTGCACTGACCTTCGTTATTTAAATGACGCTATCCCGAGGAGGACACCTAAGGCGGGCCGTAATGGCCTCATCTTCGGCAAGCTCCTCTGGTTTTTTTTTTTCGGTTTTTCTTTGCATTTTTTTTACGTTGCGTTGACCCTCGTTCTTTAAATGACGCTATCCCAGGAGGACACCTAAAGGCGAACCGTAATGGCCTCATCTTCGGCAGGCTCCTCTGGTTTTTTTTTCTATTTTCTTTAAGTTTTTTTTTTTTTTTTATGTTGCTGACCTTCGTTCTTTAAATGACGCTATCCCGAGGAGGACACCTAAAGGCGAGCCGTAATGACCTCATCTTCGGCAGCTCCTCTGTTTTTTTTTTTCGTTTTTCTTTGCATTTTTTTTACGTTGCGCTGACCCTCGTTCTTAAATGACGCTATCCCAAGGAGGACACCTAAAGGCGACCTATAACGGCCTCATCTTTAGCAGGCTCCTCTGATTTTTTTTCCAGTTTTTTTTCATAATTTTTTTTACGTTGTGCTGACCCTCGTTCTTTAAATGTCGCTATCCCGAGGAGGACACCTAAAGGCGAGCCGTAATGGCCTCATCTTCGGTAGGCTCCTCCGGTTTTTTTTTTTTTTTTTTTTTTTACGTTGTGTGATCCTCATCTTTAAATGAGGCTATCCGAGGAGGACACCTAAAGGCAAGCCGTAATTGCCTCATCTTCGGCAGGCTCCTCTGGTTTTTTTTTTTTTCGTTTTTCTTTGCATTTTTTTTTACGTTGCACTGACCTTCGTTCTTTAAATGATGCTATCCCGAGGAGGACACCTAAAGGCGGGCCGTAATGGCCTCATCTTCGCAAGCTCCTCTGGTTTTTTTTTTCGGTTTTTCTTTGCATTTTTTTTTACGTTGCGCTGATCCTCTTCTTTAAATGACGCTATCCCAAGGAGGACACCTAAAGGCGACCTATAACGGCCTCATCTTTAGCAGGATCCTCTGATTTTTTTTCCGGTTTTTTTCAGTAATTTTTTTACGTTGTGCTGACCCTCGTTCTTTAAATGACGCTATCCCGAGTAGGACACCTAAAGGCGAGCCGTAATGGCCTCATCTTCGGTAGGCTCCTCCGGTTTTTTTTTTTTTTTTTTTTACGTTGTGCTGATCCTCGTTCTTTAAATGAGGCTATCCCGAGGAGGACACCTAAAGGCAAGCCGTAATTGCCTCATCTTCGGCAGGCTCCTCTGGTTTTTTTTTTTCGGTTTTCTTTGCAGTTTTTTTTTTTACGTTGCACTGATCTTCGTTCTTTAAATGATGCTATCCCGAGGAGGACACCTAAAGGCGGGCCGTAATGGCCTCATCTTTGGCAAGCTCCTCTGGTTTTTTTTTTTTTTCGGTTTTTCTTTGAATTTTTTTTACGTTGGCTGACCTGTTCTTTAAATGACGCTTATCCCGAGGAGGACACCTAAAGGCGAACCGTAATGGCCTCATCTCGGCAGGCTCCTTCTGGTTTTTTTTCGTTTTTCTTTAAAAGTTTTTTTTTTTTTCTTTTTTTTTTACGTTGTGCTGACGCTTCGTTCTTTAAATGACGCTATCCCGAGGAGGACACCTAAAGGCGAGCCGTAATGACCTCAGCTTCTGGCTAAGCTCTTCTGGTTTTTTTTTTTTCGGTTTTCTTTTGCATTTTCTTTACGTTGCGCTGACCCTCGTTCTTTAAATGACGCTATCCCAAGGAGGACACCTAAAGAGCGGAGCGTATAACGGGGACCTCATCTTTAGCAGGCGCTCCTCTTGATTTTTTTTTCCGGTTTTTTTCAGTAATTGTTTTTACGTTGTGCTGACCCTCGTTCTTTAAACGACGCTATCCCGTGGAGGACACCTAAAGGCGAGCCGTAATGGCCTCATCTTCGGTAGGGCCTCCGGTTTTTTTTTTTTTTTTTTTTTTACGTTGTGCTGATCCTCGTCTTTAAATGAGGCTATCCCGAGAGGACACCTAAAGGCAAGCCATAATTGCCTCATCTTCGGCAGGCTCCTCTGGTTTTTTTTTCGATTTTCTTTGCAGTTTTTTTTTTTTTACGTTGCACTGACCTTCGTTCTTTAAATGACGCTATCCCGAGGAGGACACCTAAAGGCGGCCGTAATGGCCTCATCTTCGGCAAGCTCCTCTGGTTTTTTTTTCGGTTTTTCTTTGCATTTTTTTTACGTTGCGCTGACCCTCGTTTTAATGACGCTTATCCAAGGATGACACCTAAACAACTAATGGCCTCATCTTCGCAGGCTCCTCTAGTTTTTTTTTTTTTTTTATGTTCTGCTGACCTTCGTTTTTTAAATGACCTTATCCAGGATGACACCTAAAGCACTTAACGGCCTCTCTTTAGCAGCTCCTTGATTTTTTTATCCAGTTTTTTCAGTAATTTTTTTTACGTTGTGCTGACCCTCGTTCTTTAAATGACGCTATCCGAGGAGGACACCTAAAGGCGAGCCGTAATGGCCTCATCTCGGTAGGCTCCTCCGGTTTTTTTTTTTTTTTTTTACATTGTGCTGACCTCGTTCTTTAAATGACGCTATCCCGAGGAGGACACCTAAAGGCAAGCCGTAATAGCCTCATCTTCGGCAGGCTCCTCTGGTTTTTTTTTTTTTTTTTTTTTTTTTTTTTAAGTTGCACTGACCTCGTTCTTTAAATGATGCTATCCCGAGGAGGACACCTAAAGGCGGGCCGTAATGCCTCATCTTCGGCAGGCTCCTCTGGTTTTTTCGGTTTTTCTTTGCATTTTTTTTTACGTTGCGCTGACCCTCTTCTTTAAATGACGCTATCCCAAGGAGGACACCTAAGGCGACCGTAAACGCCTCATCTTTAGCAGCTCCTCTGATTTTTTTTTCCGGTTTTTT
>NC_092053.1:67629534-67674913 GCF_003086295.3 Arachis hypogaea
CAACAAAAAAAAAAAAAACTTCAAAGAAAAACAGAAAAAAAAACCAGAGGAGCCTGCCGAAGATGAGGCCATTACGGTTCGCCTTTGGTGTCCTCCTCGTGATAGCGTCATTTAAAGAACGAGGGTCAGCACAACGTAAAAAAAAAAAAAAGAAAAAACCAGAAAAAAAAACCAGAGGAGCCTGCCGAAGATAAGGCCATTACGGTTCGCCTTTTGGTGTCCTCCTCGGGATAGCGTCATTTAAAGAACGAGGGTCAGTACAACGTAAAAAAAAAAAAAACCAGTAAAATAAACCATAGGAGCCTGCCGAAGATGAGGCCATTATGGCTAGCCTTTAGGTGTCCTACTCGGGATAGCGTCATTTAAAGAACGAAGGTCAGCACAACGTAAAAAAAAACAGAAAAAAAAAACCAGAGGAGCCTGCCGAAGATGAGGCCATTACGGTTCGCCTTTTGGTGTCCTCCTCGGGATAGCGTCATTTAAAGAACGAGAGTCAGCACAACGTAAAAAAAAAGAAGAAAAAACCAGAAAAAAAAAACCAGAGGAGCCTGCCGAAGATGAGGCCATTACGGTTCGCCTTTTGGTGTCCTCCTCGGGATAGCGTCATTTAAAGAACGAGGGTCAGCACAACGTAAAAAAAAAAATCCAGAGTAGCCTGCCAAAGATGAGGCCATTACGGTTCGCCTATAGGTGTCCTACTCGGGATAGCGTCATTTAAAGAACGAGCGTCAGCACAACGTAAAAAAAAACTTAAAAAAAATTGGAAAAAAAAACCAGAGGAGCCTACTGAAGATGAGGCCATTATGGCTCGCCTTTAGGTGTTCTCCTCGGGATTGCGTCATTTAAAGAACGAGGGTCAGCGCAACATAAAAAAAATGCAAAGAAAAACCGAAAAAAAAAACCAGAGGAGCCTGCCGAAGATGAGGCCATTACGGCTAGCCTTTAGGTGTCCTCCTCGGGATAGCGTCATTTAAAGAACGAAGGTCAGCACAACGTAAAAAAAAAAGAAAAAAAAACTTCAAAGAAAAACAGAAAAAAAAACCAGAGGAAACTGCCGAAGATGAGGCCATTACGGTTCGCCTTTTGGTGTCCTCCTCGGGATAGCGTCATTTAAAGAACGAGGGTCAGCACAACGTAAAAAAAAAAAAGAAAAAACCAAAAAAAAAACCAGAGGAGCCTGCCGATGATGAGGCCATTACGGCTCGCCTTTAAGTGTCCACCTCAGGATAGCGTCATTTAAAGAATGAGCGTCAGCACAACGTAAAAAAAAAAAATCCAGAGTAGCCTGCTGAAGATGAGGACATTACGGCTTGCCTTTAGGTGTCCTACTCGGGACAGCGTCATTTAAAGAACGATGGTCAGCACAACGTTAAAAAAAAAAAACCCAGAAAAAAACCAGAGGAGCCTGCCGAAAATGAGGCCATTACGACTCGCCTTTAGGTGTCCTCCTCGGGATAGCGTCATTTAAAGAACGAAGGTCAGTGCAACGTAAAAAAAAAACTGCAAAGAAATATTGAAAAAAAAAACCAGAGGAGCCTGCCGAAGATGAGGCCATTACGGTTCGCCTTTAGGTGTCCTCTTCAGGATAGCGTCATTCAAAGAACGAGGGTCAGCACAACGTAAAAAAAAAATCCAGAGTAGTCTACCGAAGATTAGGCCATTACGGCTTGCCTTTAGGTGTCCTCCTCGGGATAGCGGCATTTAAAGAACGAGGGTCAGCACAACGTAAAAAAAATGCAAAGAAAAACCGAAAAAAAAAAACCACAGGAGCCTGCCGAAGATGAGGCCATTACGGCTCGCCTTTAGGTGTCCTTCTCGGGATAGTGTCATTTAATGAACGAGGGTCTGCACAACGTAAAAAAAAAAAACCAGAGTAGCCTGCCGAAGATGAGGCCCTTACGGCTTGCCTTTAGGTTACCTCCTCGGGATAGCGTCATTTAAAGAACGAGGGTCAGCCCAATGTAAAAAAAAATAAAAAATAAAAACCGAGAAAAAAAAACCATAGGAGCCTGCCGAAGATGAGGCCATTACGGCTCGCCTTTAGGTGTCCTCCTCAGGATAGCGTCATTTAAAGAACGAGGGCCAGCACAACGTAAAAAAAAAATCTAGAGTACCCTTCCGAAGATGAGGCCATTATGGTTCGCCTATAGGTGTCCTCCTCGGGATAGCGTCATTTAAAGAACGAGGGTCAGCGCAACATAAAAAATGCAAAGAAAAACCGAAAAAAAAAAATAGAGGAGCCTGCCGAAGATGAGGCCATTACGGCTAGCCTTTAGGTGTCCTCCTCGGGATAGCGTCATTTAAAGAACGAAGGTCAGCAAAAGAAATAAAAAAAAACTTCAAAGAAAAACAGAAAAAAAAAACCAGAGGAGCCTGCCGAAGATGAGGCCATTACGGTTCGCCTTTTGGTGTCCTCCTCGGGATAGCGTTATTTAAAGAACGAGGGTCAGCACAACGTAAAAAAAAAAAAAAACCATTAAAATAAACCAGAGGAGCCTGCCAAAGATGAGGCTATTACGGCTCGCCTTTAGGTGTCCTCCTTGGGATAGCGTCATTTAAAGAACGAGGGTCAGCACAACGTAAAAAAAAACTGGAAAAAAAATTGGAGGAGCCTGCCGTAGATGAGGCCATTATGGCTCGCCTTTAGGTGTCCTCCTCGTGATAGCGTCATTTAAAGAACGAGGGTCAGCACAACGTAAAAAAAATACTGAAAAAAAAAACCGGAAAAAAAAAACCAGAGGAGCCTGCTAAAGATGAGGCCATTACGGCTCGCCTTTAGCTGTCCTCCTCAGGATAGCGTCATTTAAAGAACGAGGGTCAGCACAACGTAAAAAAAAAATCCAAATTAGCCTGCCAAAGATGAGGCTATTACGGCTTGCCTTTAGGTGTCCTCTTCGGGATAGCGTCATTTAAAGAACAATGGTCAGCACAACGTAAAAAAAAAACTGAAAAAAAACCAGAAAAAAAAACCAGAGGAGCCTGCCGAAGAAGAGGCCATTACGGTTCGCCTTTTGGTGTCCTCCTCTGGATAGCGTCATTCAAAGAACGAGGGTCAGCAGAACGTAAAAAACAAAAAAAATCCAGAGTAGTCTACCGAAGATTAGGCCATTACGGGCTTGCCTTTAGGTGTCCTCCTCGGGATTGCGTCATTTAAAGAACGAGGGTTAGCACAACGTAAAAAAAATGCAAAGAAAAACCGAAAAAAACAACCACAGGAGCCTGCCGAAGATGAGGCCATTACGGCTTGCCTTTAGGTGTCCTTCTCGGGATAGTGTCATTTAAAGAACGAGGGTCTGCACAACGTAAAAAAAAAAATCAGAGTAGCCTGCCGAAGATGAGGCCATTACGGCTTGCCTTTAGGTGACCTCCTCGGGATAGCGTCATTTAAAGAACGAGGGTCAGCCCAATGTAAAAAAAATAAAAAATAAAAACCAAGAAAAAAAAACCATAGGAACCTGCCGAAGATGAGGCCATTACGGCTCGCCATTAGGTGTCCTCCTCAGGATAGCGTCATTTAAAGAACGAGGGTCAGCACAACGTAAAAAAAAAAATCCAGAGTAGCCTGCCGAAGATGAGGCCATTATGGTTCGCCTATAGGTGTCCTCCTCGGGATAGCGTCATTTAAAGAACGAGTGTCAGCACAACTTAAAAAAAAACTGAAAAAAAATCCGGAAAAAAAAAACCAGGGGAGCCTGCTGAAGATGAGGCCATTATGGCTCGCCTTTAGGTGTCCTCCTCGGGATAGCGTCATTTAAAGAACGAGGGTCAGCGCAACATAAAAAAAATGCAAAGAAAAACCGAAAAAAAAAACCAGAGGAGCCTGCCGAAGATGAGGCCATTACGGCTAGCCTTTAGGTGTCCTCCTCGGGATAGCGTCATTTAAAGAACGAAGGTCAGCAAAAAGAAATAAAAAAAAAAAACTTCAAAGAAAAACAGAAAAAAAAAAAACAGAGGAGCCTGCCGAAGATGAGGCCATTACGGTTCGCCTTTTGGTGTCCTCCTCGGGATAGCGTCATTTAAAGAACGAGGGTAAGCACAACGTAAAAAAAAAAAAACCAATAAAATAAACCAGAGGAGCCTGCCAAAGATGAGGCTATTACGGCTTGCCTTTAGGTGTCCTCCTTGGAATAGCGTCATTTAAAGAACGAGGGTCAGCACAACGTAAAAAAAAACTGGAAAAAAAAATTGGAGGAGCCTGCCGTAGATGAGGCCATTATGGCTCGCCTTTAGGTGTCCTCCTTGTGATAGCGTCATTTAAAGAACGAGGGTCAGCACAACGTAAAAAAAAATACTGAAAAAAAAACCGGAAAAAAAAAAACCAGAGGAGCCTGCTAAAGATGAGGCCATTACGGCTCGCCTTTAGGTGTCCTCCTCAGGATAGCATCATTTAAAGAACGAGGGTCAGCACAACGTAAAAAAAAAATCCAAAGTAGCCTGCCGAAGATGAGGCTATTACGGCTTGCCTTTAGGTGTCCTCTTCGGGATAGCGTCATTTAAAGAACAATGGTTAGCACAACGTAAAAAAAAACTGAAAAAAAAAACCGGAAAAAAAAACCAGAGGAGCCTGCCGAAGATGAGGCCATTACGGCTCGCCTTTAGGTGTCTTCCTCGGGATAGCGTTTTAAAGAACGAAGGACAGTGCAACGTAAAAAAAAAACTGCAAAGAAAAACCGAAAAAAAAAAAACCAGAGGAGCCTGCCGAAGATGAGGCCATTACGGTTCGCCTTTTGGTGTCCTCCTCAGGATAGCGTCATTCAAAGAACGAGGGTCAGCACAACGTAAAAAAAAAAATCCAGAGTAGTCTACCGAAGATTAGGCCATTACGGGCTTGCCTTTAGGTGTCCTCCTCGGGATTGCGTCATTTAAAGAACGAGGGTCAGCACAACGTAAAAAAAAAAAACCCAGAAAAAAAACCAGAGGAGCCTGCCGAAGATGAGGCCATTACGGCTCGCCTTTTGGTGTCCTCCTCGGGATAGCGGCATTTAAAGAACGCGGGACAGCACAACGTAAAAAAAAAAAGAACCCAAAAAAAAAAAACCAGAGGAGCCTGCCGAGGATGAGGCCATTACGGCTCGCCTTTTGGTGTCCTCCTCGGGATAGCGGCATTTAAAGAACGAGGGTCAGCACAACGTAAAAAAAATGCAAAGAAAAATCGAAAAAAAAAAAACCAGAAGAGCCTGCCGAAGATGAGGCCATTACGGCTAGCCTTTTGGTGTCCTCCTCGGGATAGCTGATGACAAGTCATCCTAGCCTATTTTAGCTAGTCTTTTTCTTTAGTTTTCATTAGAATTATGCACTTTCTTGAGCTACAAGCAAGCTAATTGAGTAGATTTTCATGTTTCCCTTGATTGAACCAACCATATATGAATTTATGCCATTTCATGAGGTTTTGTGCTATATTTGTTGCATATTATGAAAGATTGAATATCTCATGATTTTGAGCATAGCTTTGATGAGTTTGGTTGATTTATGATAGGTGAAGAAAGCTTGGAGAAAGGTTGAAGCAAAGAGGAATGGCTAGAAGTGAAGAATGGAATAAGTGAAATTGAACCGGGATGCATGAAGTTAGCCCCAACGTTA
The DNA here is from genome assembly GCF_003086295.3 of Arachis hypogaea. Taxonomy (NCBI): domain Eukaryota; kingdom Viridiplantae; phylum Streptophyta; class Magnoliopsida; order Fabales; family Fabaceae; genus Arachis; species Arachis hypogaea. The sequence goes on from NC_092053.1 coordinate 67,635,115, forward strand.
GCCCCCTAACTTGGAGGCTAATGTTGGGCATGAAAAATCACTCCCTGGGCTCCCCACGTTTGAGCCAACGTTAGCCACCTAACTTGGAGGCTAACGTTGGCACATGACATTGCAAGGAAGTGGCCAACGTTGGCTCCAACGTTAGCCCCCTAACTTGGAGGCTAACGTTGGAACTTGAGAAGTTTCTCCCCTGGGCACCAACGTTTGCGCCAACGTTAGCCCCCTAACTTGGAGGCTAACGTTGGCACTTAAATTACAAAGGAGGAAGGCCAACGTTTGCGCCAACGTTAGCCCCCTAACTTGGAGGCTAACGTTGGCGCCACTAGCACTAAGCATTGCCAACGTTAGGGTCAAAGTTAGACCCCTAACGTTGGCACCAACGTCCAAACCAGAAGGATGTGGCTTGCTGCTATGAAAAGTTGGGGTCAAAGTTAGACCCCTAACTTTGGCCCTAACGTTAAGTCCAGCTTTGGCTAACTTCAAAACCGGTTCAATTGGTTCACTTCGGTTCTTCTTCAATCTTCAAGAGCAATCAACCAAGGCCTCTTTCAACCCAATTCCACCAAGAACAAAGGCCCAACTCAAGGCTTGAAGATCATTTTGGAAAGTGTATAAATAGGATAGAATTCAAGTTTTCGGGGAGCTTTCCTTTTGGAATTTTCATAATAGTTTTCGGAGAGCTTTTGAACTTGAGTGAACTTTAATTTCTTTGCTTTCATTGCTTTCATTTTCCATTTACTTTTGTCTTGGATCTTGGATTGGAGAATTGAAGAAATTCTGTTTCAATCTCAATCTTGGATCTCTCTGTTTATTTACTGTTAATTGAATTTCATTTCCGGTTCATTGTTCTTCATCTCTTTTCTTTGAAATTTACAATTTCCTTGCTATTGTTCTTGTTGGATCTAGGAAGGCATTGAGATCTAGACTTGGTTTTCTAGTCTCTGGGTCCTGAGATCCAAATCTCCAATTTACATTCTGTTTCTTGCTTTCTTATGTTCATTTACTTTTCTGTTTTATTTCTGGTTCAATCCCAATTCCCTTTTACTCTTCTGTTTGATACAATTTAGTTTTTCCTTGTTTCATTTTTGCAAATCCACATCCCAATCCCTTTTACATTTCAAGCAATTTACATTCCTTGCACTTTAAGATTACGCAATTTACATTTCTTGCACTTTAAGTTTCTGTCATTTAATTTCTTGTCCTTTAAGATTCAGCAATTTAATTTCCTGCTCTCTTTAATTTCAATGCGATTTAATTCTGCAAGTCACAAAACCTTCAACCAAATCTTGATTCGCTTGACTAAATCAACCACTAAACTAAAATTGCTCAATCCTTCAATCCCTGTGGGATCGACCTCACTCCCGTGAGTTTTTATTACTTGATACGACCCGGTGCACTTGCCAGTTAGTTTTGTGATGTTTTGTGAGAGATTCGTTTCTCATCAAAATATCTCATCAAGTTTTTGGCGCCGTTGCCGGGGATTGATTAGATTGACAATGATTAAGTGAGGTGGTAATCTAGATCAAGCACTTTTTCTTTAATTTTGACTAACCCACTAACTGTTTGAATTTTTGCTTAAGCTAACTAAAACTTCATTCTAGCAGTAGATTGAAGTGTAACTGGTTTGTGTGTTCTTATGTTCTGCTTGTATGTCAGGTACAAGAAGAGCCATACCCAATTTTCATGAACAAGACGAAAGAACTCTCAGGAGGTTAAGAAGAGCTGAAAGAGGGAAAAGTATTGTTGGAGAAGAGGAATCAGACGAAGAATTCCACGAGATGGAAGGAGATACATCTAATCCAGAAGGAGGAGTCAATAACCAACCACAACAGAGGAGAGTATTGGCTTCCTATACCTTTGCAAATGCTAGACATTGTGGAAGTAGCATTCTCACCCCTAATGTCAATGCAAATAACTTTGAACTGAAGCCACAACTCATCACATTGGTCCAGAACAATTGCTCATTTGGGGGAGGACCATTGGAGGATCCAAATCAACATCTATCTACCTTCTTAAGGATCTGTGACACTGTCAAATCCAATGGCGTGAATCCCGAAACCTACAAGCTTCTGTTGTTCCCGTTCTCATTAAGGGATAAGGCTGCACAATGGCTTGAAACTTTTCCCCAAGGAAGTATCACTAGTTGGGATGACTTGGTGACTAAATTTCTAGCCAAATTCTATCCACCCCAAAGAGTCATCAGGCTGAAAACTGAGGTGCAGACATTCACACAATTAGATGCTGAATCCTTGTATGAAGCATGGGAAAGGTACAAAGCCTTAATCAGAAAATGTCCTCTAGAGATGTTCAATGAATGGGACGTGCTGCAAAATTTCTATGAAGGCCTGACATTGAAATCTCAGGAGGCATTAGATCATTCTGCTGGAGGTTCACTACAACTAATGAAAACTGCTGAGGAAGCTCAGAATCTTGTGGATATGGTGGCCAACAACCAATATTTCTTTGCTCATCAAAAAAGCCGCCAACCATCACAAAGAAGAGGAGTAATGGAATTAGAAGGAGTGGATTCAATCCTAGCTCAAAACAAGATGATGCAGCAGCAAATTCAACAACAATTTGAGCAAATGGCCAAGAGGATTGATAGTCTCCAAGTTGCAGCAGTCAACACTAGCCAACCATCAACCACATGGGGACAGAGTGAAGAAACTCAAGAAGAACAACAACAAGAGCAAGTTCAGTATATGCACAACCAAGGACCAAATGAAGTGTATGGTGATACATACAATCCATCCTGGAAGAACCACCCAAACCTCAGATGGGGAGATAACCATACCCAAAACCAACAACCATGGCAGAGGAACTCAAACCAACACAATCCAAGAAACAACCAAAATCACAACCAGCAGCAGACTAACCAAAACCCCTTCAGAAAACCTCAAAACAACTACCCCAACATCAACCAATACCAATCTAATAACCAACCCACCAACCAAAATGCCTACCATCCACCACCCACATCTCATAACCCACCTCAAGTATCACCTGAAGCCCAAAGAATCACTCACTTGGAAGCCATGATAGACAAAATGTTGAAACACCAAGAAATGGTAGCCAAGAACCAGGAAGCCTCTATAAAGAGCCTAGAGAGACAGATGGGGCAACTCTCCAAGCAAGTATCTGTTGAGAGACCTTCAAACTCACTGCCCAGTGACACAATTCCAAATCCCAAGGAAGAATGCAAGGCAATACAATTGAGAAGTGGGAGAGCATTGACAAGCAACAATGCCACTACAAAGAAGCAAGAAGAGGAACAGTCAAAGGAAGCCTCAAAGCAAACTCAGGCAAAGGAGGAACAACTAAAAATTCCAAAAAAAGGAAATGAAGTAGTTGAAGAACCAACCAAGAATCAAAAGCAACAAGCAGAAAAAACCTTTGTACCTCCACTGCCATATCCCCAGAGGTTCAACAAAGAGGTTAAAGACCAGCATTTTCACAAGTTCCTTGAGATCTTCAAGAAGCTGGAAATTAATATTCCCTTGGCCGAAGCACTTGAGCAAATGCCTCTATATTCCAAGTTTTTGAAGGATCTTATCAACAAGAAAAGAAGGTGGGATGAGAAAGAAACCATAATGATTGCTGAGGAATGCAGGGCCTTGATTCAAAAGGGGCTTCCTCCCAAGCTTGAGGACCCAGGGAGCTTCCTGTTGCCTTGCACCATTGGGAAATTGACAATCACTAAAGCAATGTGTGATCTCGGAGCAAGCATTAAGTTAATATCATCTTCCCTGATGAAAAAGCTGCATATAGAGGAGGTCAAACCAGTACAAATGTCTCTGGAGCTGGTAGACAAGTCAATGGTATACCCCAGGGGTGTAATTGAAAATCTCTTGGTCAAGGTGGATAGTTTTATATATCCTGCTGATTTTGTGGTTCTAGAATCAAACGATGATGATGGTGACTCTGTTATACTGGGAAGGCCATTCTTGGCCACTGCTAGAGCTATCATAGACGTAGAGGAAGGGGAATTAACTCTAAGGATGCATGACCAGAGCATCACTCTGAAGGTATTACCAGAGGCACAATTCAGCAAGGAGAAGAAAGACTATATGAAGAGTGCCCAGGAGAGTCACAGTAACATCCCAATGCTAAGGAATGTGCAGACTGATGAAAAAGCCCAAAAAGAGGATAGTAGAGTATTAGCCACTGAAAAGAGAGGCCCCCGAGGAAAGCCTATGGCCAGAAAAGAAAGATCAACAAAAGGAAAAATGAAACGCAGAAACAAAGCAAAATGGGGCTGGAAAAATAGAAAGATTCCAACAGAGGGGCTTTCCAAAGGTGACAAAGTGCAACTGATATATCAACAGTTGGGGGCAAATCAACAAACCGAGGATTACTACACTGTCAGCAACATACTATCATTAGAGCATGCTGAAATTGAACACCAGAGAACAAAGAAGAGGATCACGGTCAGGGGAGACAAATTGAGGCCCTACAAGCACCAACCACCATAAAAGAAAGCTTCAATGTCAAGCTAGTGACAATAAAAGAGCGCTCCATGGGAGGCAACCCATGCTTTAAGATTCTTGTCATTTTACATTCAATAAATTATGATCACTTGATGCATGAATTCTTTTCTCTTTTCATGAACGTGTCCATTTATGGCATGCACTATTTTGAAACATATGCTAAGTTTGGTGTGTCTTCAAGCACACTTAACCAATATCATAAAGGATTTTGTTTCACATGCTTAAAATATCTTGATAGAGCATATGGCCGAACACTAAGTTTGGTGTCCACATAGCTTCATGAAAATTTGAAATTCATGCATCAATAATCATACTTTTGCTATTTTTCAAAACCTTATAAATAGAATTTTTTTTATGAAGGCTTTAATTGTGATAAACCCTTTGACAGGAAACAAGTTTGATGTTCATCAAACCTTGATGCACCAATTCAAGGATACAATTAATCCTTCATGAAAAAAAAGAGAGAAAAAGAAAGTATGATGAAAACAATTCTTATGAACATTTAAACTTCACTAATTGGAAGAAGAAACTCATTTTCTTTATATATTACCAAACATCAAGTTTGGTGTCTTCCAAAGGAAGTATCACGGTTTAAATGAGACAAGGATTGATGGTTCATAAAGCTTTAATAAAAAGTACACCCTTGCTACGGTTGGATGAGACTAATGTGTGTTGTCTTGTTGTGGTGACTAGGAAGTCAAAGAATCTTCAAAGAAAAGGACAAGACAAAGGAAAGCATAGCATAAGGACAAAATCCTATCACATGCTTCAAATAAGAAATCTGCCACTCCTTGAGAATGATCACGGCAAAGGCAAGGGAAGGAGCAAATTTTGTCTTCATTCATCCATACATGCACACCCTTGATTCCCATAAGGTCTAATTGCATCCTAGCCCTTCATTGCTCATTTAAAAGCATACCACCTTCAAGCCATGCACATAACCGAATCACTCCTCAACATAACAAGCCTTGTGCAATCTTTCTTCTACTTTAAACTCTAACCACTTAGACTTCTCTTCATAATCTCTTGTCATAACAAATTCAGTCCGAATCACTGTTTCCTCCAACCACATATCAAACTCTCCAACATTCTTCACATTCCCTCTCAATCAACCAAGTGATCATGGCATCCTCCTCAAGAACCAAACGACGAAAAGGAAAAGATCCAATAGTAGAGGAAGAAACTTATGAATATGACCAATGGAAGTTCAAGTCTTGGTCTCATCAAATGCAAATTCAATGGATGAACGAGAAAAAAATCTATCCTGAAATTCCATTCATGTTGCCGGATGATGGATGTCAAGAAATAAAGAACAAAATCCGGAAGAGGAGATGGGAGGAACTTACATCGCCAACCACCCGAGTTAATGCCAACATCATAAGAGAGTTCTATGCAAATGTCCCAAGGATTGACATGCGTGAACCCCCAACGTACAAGAGCTATGTGCGTGGGGTGGAAGTAGACTTTAGCCCGGAGGCAATCAAAAAAGTCTTGAAACTAAAGTCAGTCCGCTTTGATGAACCGGGATACCAACAAAGATTGACTGAAGATCAAGATTATGAGGAGATTGCAAGAGACATTTGTTTTGAGAACTCAGAATGGGAAGGGGACAACAAGAACAAATACAAGTTCCTAAAGAGATGTAACCTCATTCCGGAAGCAAAAGGTTGGTATGAGTTGATGAAAAGATCAATTCTGGGGACAGTGAACACCTCAGAAGTTAACAGGGAGAGAGCCTTAATGCTGCATTGTATCATGGTGGGTGGAGAGATAAGAGTTCATGAAATCCTTGCAAGAGACATTCAAAAGATAGCTGAAAAGAATTCGGCCGGATCTTGGTTGTACTATCCGAGGGTCAGCACAACGTAAAAAAAAAAAAACCAGTAAAATAAACCAGAGGAGCCTGCCAAAGATGAGGCTATTACGGCTCGCCTTTAGGTGTCCTCCTTGGGATAGCGTCATTTAAAGAACGAGGGTCAGCACAACGTAAAAAAAAACTGGAAAAAAAATTGGAGGAGCTTGCCGTAGATGAGGCCATTATGGCTCGCCTTTAGGTATCCTCCTCGTGATAGCGTCATTTAAAGAACGAGGGTCAGCACAACGTAAAAAAAAATACTGAAAAAAAAACTGGAAAAAAAAAACCAGAGGAGCCTGCTAAAGATGAGGCCATTACGGCTCGCCTTTAGGTGTCCTCCTCAGGATAGCGTCATTTAAAGAACGAGGGTCAGCACAACGTAAAAAAAAAATCCAGAGTAGCCTGCCAAAGATGAGGCTATTACGGCTTGCCTTTAGGTGTCCTCTTCGGGATAGCGTCATTTAAAGAACAATGGTCAGCACAACGTAAAAAAAAACTGAAAAAAAACCGGAAAAAAAAAACCAGAGGAGCCTGCCGAAGAAGAGGCCATTACGGTTCGCCTTTTGGTGTCCTCCACAGGATAGCGTCATTCAAAGAACGAGGGTCAGAAGAACGTAAAAAAAAAAAATCCAGAGTAGTCTACCGAAGATTAGGCCATTACGGGCTTGCCTTTAGGTGTTCTCCTCGGGATTGCGTCATTTAAAGTACGAGGGTTAGCACAACGTAAAAAAAATGCAAAGAAAAACCGAAAAAAACAACCACAGGAGCCTGCCGAAGATGAGGCCATTACGGCTTGCCTTTAGGTGTCCTTCTCGGGATAGTGTCATTTAAAGAACGAGGGTCTGCACAACGTAAAAAAAAAATCAGAGTAGCCTGCCGAAGATGAGGCCATTACTGCTTTCCTTTACGTGACCTCCTCGGGATAGCGTCATTTAAAGAACGAGGGTCAGCCCAATGTAAAAAAAATAAAAAATAAAACCCAAAAAAAAAAAAACCATAGGAACCTGCCGAAGATCAGGCCATTACGGCTCGCCTTTAGGTGTCCTCCTCAGGATAGCGTCATTTAAAGAACGAGGGTCAGCACAACGTAAAAAAAAAAATCCAGAGTAGCCTGCCGAAGATGAGGCCATTATGGTTCGCCTATAGGTGTCCTCCTCGGGATAGCGTCATTTAAAGAACGAGCGTCATCACAACTTAAAAAAAAACTGAAAAAAAATCCGGAAAAAAAAAACCAGAGGAGCCTGCTGAAGATGAGGCCATTATGGCTCGCCTTTAGGTGTCCTCCTCGGGATAGCGTCATTTAAAGAACGAAGGTCAGCAAAAAGAAATAAAAAAAAAAACTTCAAAGAAAAACAGAAAAAAAAAAAACCAGAGGAGCCTGCCGAAGATGAGGCCATTACGGTTCGCCTTTTGGTGTCCTCCTCGGGATAGCGTCATTTAAAGAACGAGGGTAAGCACAACGTAAAAAAAAAAACCAATAAAATAAACCAGAGGAGCCTGCCAAAGATGAGGCTATTACGGCTCGCCTTTAGGTGTCCTCCATGGGATAGCGTCATTTAAAGAACGAGGGTCAGCACAACGTAAAAAAAAACTGGAAAAAAAAATTGGAGGAGCCTGCCGTAGATGAGGCCATTATGGCTCGCCTTTAGGTGTCCTCCTCGTGATAGCGTCATTTAAAGAACGAGGGTCAGCACAACGTAAAAAAAAATACTGAAAGAAAAACCGGAAAAAAAAAAACCAGAGGAGCCTGCTAAAGATGAGGCCATTACGGCTCGCCTTTAGGTGTCCTCCTCAGGATAGCGTCATTTAAAGAACGAGGGTCAGCACAACGTAAAAAAAAAAATCCAAAGTAGCCTGCCGAAGATGAGGCTATTACGGCTTGCCTTTAGGTGTCCTCTTCAGGATAGCGTGATTTAAAGAACAATGGTTAGCACAACGTAAAAAAAAACTGAAAAAAAAATCGGAAAAAAAAAACCAGAGGAGCCTGCCGAAGATGAGGCCATTACGGCTCGCCTTTAGGTGTCTTCCTCGGGATAGCGTCATTTAAAGAACGAAGGACAGTGCAACGTAAAAAAAAACTGCAAAGAAAAACCGAAAAAAAAAAACCAGAGGAGCCTGCCGAAGATGAGGCCATTACGGTTCGCCTTTTGGTGTCCTCCTCAGGATAGCGTCATTCAAAGAACGAGGGTCAGCACAACGTAAAAAAAAAATCCAGAGTAGTCTACCAAAGATTAGGCCATTACAGCTTGCCTTTAGGTGTCCTCCTCGGGATTGCGTCATTTAAAGAACGAGGGTCAGCACAACGTAAAAAAAAAAACCCAGAAAAAAAACCAGAGGAGCCTGCCGAAGATGAGGCCATTACGGCTCGCCTTTTGGTGTCCTCCTCGGGATAGCGGCATTTAAAGAACGCGGGACAGCACAATGTAAAAAAAAAAAGAACCCAAAAAAAAAACCAGAGGAGCCTGCCGAGGATGAGGCCATTACGGCTCGCCTTTTGGTGTCCTCCTCGAGATAGCGGCATTTAAAGAACGAGGGTCAGCACAACGTAAAAAAAATGCAAAGAAAAATCGAAAAAAAAAAAACCAGAGGAGCCTGCCGAAGATGAGGCCATTACGGCTCGCCTTTAGGTGTTCTCCTCGGGATAGCGTCATTTAAAGAACGAAGGTCAGTGCAACGTAAAAAAAAACTGCAAAGAAAAATTGTAAAAAAAACCAGAGGAGCCTGCCGAAGATGAGGCCATTACGGTTCGCCTTTAGGTGTCCTCCTCAGGATAGCGTAATTCAAGGAACGAGGGTCAGCACAACGTAAAAAAAAATCCAGAGTAGTCTACCGAAGATTAGGCCATTACAGCTTGCCTTTAGGTGTCCTCCTCGAGATTGCGTCATTTAAAGAACGAGGGTCTGCACATCGTAAAAAAAAAACACAGAAAAAAAAAACCTGATGAGCCTGCCGAAGATGAGGCCATTACGACTCACCTTTTGGTGTCCTCCTCGGGATAGCAGCATTTAAAGAACGAGGGTCAGCACAACATAAAAAAAATGCAAAGAAAAACCGAAAAAAAAACCAGAGGAGCCTGCCGAAGATGAGGCCATTACGGCTCGCCTTTTGGTGTCCTTCTCGGGATAGTGTCATTTAAAGAACGAGGGTCAGCACAACGTAAAAAAAAAAACCAGAGTAGCCTGCCGAAGATGAGGCCATTACGGCTTGCCTTTAGGTGACCTCCTCGGGATAGCGTCATTTAAAGAACGAGGGTCAGCCCAATGTAAAAAAAAAAAAAAAAAACCAAGAAAAAAAACCATAGGAGGCTGCCGAAGATGAGGCCATTACGGCTTGCCTTTAGGTATCCTCCTCGGGATAGCGTCATTTAAAGAACGAGGGTCAGCCCAATGTAAAAAAAAAAAAAAAAAAAACCAAGAAAAAAAACCATAGGAGGCTGCCGAAGATGAGGCCATTACGGCTTGCCTTTAGGTGTCCTCCTCAGGATAGCGTCATTTAAAGAACGAGGGTCAACACAACGTAAAAAAAAATCCAGAGTAGCCTGCCGAAGACGAGGCCATTACGGTTCGCCTATAGGTGTCCTCCTCGGGATAGCGCCATTTAAAGAACGAGCGTTAGCACAACGTAAAAAAAAACTGAAAAAAAAACCGGAAAAAAAAAACCAGAGGAGCCTACCGAAGATGAGGCCATTACGGCTAGCCTTTAGGTGTCCTCCTCGGGATAGCGTCATTTAAAGAACGAAGGTCAGCACAACGTAAAAAAAAAAGAAAAAAAAACTTCAAAGAAAAACAGAAAAAAAAACCAGAGGAGCCTGCCGTAGATGAGGCCATTACGGTTCGCCTTTTGGTGTCCTCCTCGGGATAGCGTCATTTAAAGAACGAAGGTCAGCACAACGTAAAAAAAAAAAAGAAAAAAAAACTTCAAAGAAAAACAGAAAAAAAAAAAACCAGAGGAGCCTGCCGAAGATGAGGCCATTACAGCTAGCCTTTAGGTGTCCTCCTCGGGATAGCGTCATTTAAAGAACGAAGGTCAGCACAACGTAAAAAAAAAAAGAAAAAAAAACTTCAAAGAAAAACAGAAAAAAAAAACCAGAGGAGCCTGCCGAAGATGAGGCCATTACGGCTCGCCTTTAGGTGTCCACCTCAGGATAGCGTCATTTAAAGAATGAGGGTCAGCACAATGTAAAAAAAAAAAAAAAAATCCAGAGTAGCCTGCCGAAGATGAGGACATTACGGCTTGCCTTTAGGTGTCCTACTCGGGACAGCGTTAGTTAAAGAACGATGGTCAGCACAACGTTAAAAAAAAAAAAAACCCAGAAAAAAAACCAGAGGAGCCTGCCGAAAATGAGGCCATTACGACTCGCCTTTAGGTGTCCTCCTCGGGATAGCGTCGTTTAAAGAACGAAGGTCAGTGCAACGTAAAAAAAAACTGCAAAGAAAAATCGAAAAAAAAAACCAGAGGAGCCTGCCGAAGATGAGGCCATTACGGTTCGCCTTTAGGTGTCCTCCTCAGGATAGCGTCATTCAAAGAACGAGGGTCAGCACAATGTAAAAAAAAAATCCAGAGTAGTCTACCGAAGATTAGGCCAGTACGGCTTGCCTTTAGGTGTCCTCCTCGGGATTGCGTCATTTAAAGAACGAGGGTCAGCACATCGTAAAAAAAAAAAAACCCAGAAAAAAAAACCAGAGGAGCCTGCCGAAGATGAGGCCATTACGGCTCACCTTTTGGTGTCCTCCTCGGGATAGCGGCATTTAAAGAACGAGGGTCAGCACAACATAAAAAAAATGCAAAGAAAAACTGAAAAAAAAAACCAGAGGAGCCTGCCAAAGATGAGGTCATTACGGCTCGTCTTTAGGTGTCCTTCTCGGGATAGTGTCATTTAAATAACGAGGGTCTGCACAACGTAAAAAAAAAAAACCAGAGTAGCCTGCCGAAGATGAGGCCATTATGGCTTGCCTTTAGGTGACCTCCTCGGGATAGCGTCATTTAAAGAACGAGGGTCAGCCCAATGTAAAAAAAAAAAAAAAAAAAAACCAAGAAAAAAAATGATAGGAGGGTGCCGAAGATGAGGCCATTACGGCTCGCCTTTAGGTGTCCTCCTCAGGATAGCGTCATTTAAAGAACGAGGGTCAGCACAACGTAAAAAAAAAATCCAGAGTAGCCTACCGAAGATGAGGCCATTACGGTTCGCCTATAGGTGTCCTCCTCGGGATAGCGTCATTTAAAGAACGAGCGTTAGCACAACGTAAGAAAAAACTGAAAAAAAATCCGGTAAAAAAAAACCAGAGGAGCCTGCAGAAGATGAGGCGACTATAGCTCGCCTTTAGGTGTCCTCCTCGGGATAGTGTCATTTAAAGAACGAGGGTCAGCGCAACATAAAAAAATGCAAAGAAAAATCGAAAAAAAAAAACCAGAGGAGCCCGCCGAAGATGAGGCCATTACGGCTAGCCTTTAGGTGTCCTCCTCGAGATAGCGTCATTCAAAGAACGAAGGTCAGCACAACGTAAAAAAAAAAAAAACCAGAGGAGCCTGCCGAAGATGAGGCCATTACGGCTCACCTTTTCGTGTCCTCCTCGGGATAGCAGCATTTAAAGAATGAAAAAAAATGCAAAGAAAAACCGAAAAAAAAAACCAGAGGAGCCTGCCAAAGATGAGGTCATTACGGCTCGTCTTTAGGTGTCCTTCTCGGGATAGTGTCATTTAAAGAACGAGGGTCTGCACAACGTAAAAAAAAAACCAGAGTAGCCTGCCGAAGATGAGGCCATTACGGCTTGCCTTTAGGTGACCTCCTCGGGATAGCGTCATTTAAAGAACGAGGGTCAGCCCAATGTAAAAAAAAAAAAAAAAAAAAACCAAGAAAAAAAGATGATAGGAGGCTGCCGAAGATGAGGCCATTACGGCTCGCCTTTAGGTGTCCTCCTCAGGATAGCGTCATTTAAAGAACGAGGGTCAGCACAACGTAAAAAAAAAATCCAGAGTAGCCTGCCGAAGATGAGGCCATTACGGTTCGCCTATAGGTGTCCTCCTCGGGATAGCGTCATTTAAAGAACGAGGGTCAGCACAACGTAAAAAAAAAATCCAGAGTAGCCTGCCGAAGATGAGGCCATTACGGTTCGCCTATAGGTGTCCTCCTCGGGATAGCGTCATTTAAAGAACGAGCGTCAGCACAACGTAAGAAAAAACTGAAAAAAAATCCGGTAAAAAAAAACCAGAGGAGCCTGCTGAAGATGAGGCCATTATGGCTCGCCTTTAGGTGTCCTCCTCGGGATAGCGTCATTTAAAGAATGAGGGGCAGCGCAACATAAAAAAAATGCAAAGAAAAATCGAAAAAAAAAAAACCAGAGGAGCCCGCCGAAGATGAGGCCATTACGGCTAGCCTTTAGGTGTCCTCCTCGAGATAGCGTCATTTAAAGAACGAAGGTCGGCACAACGTAAAAAAAAAAAAAAAAAAAAAAAAAAAAAAAAAAAAAAAAAAAAACCAGAGGAGCCTGCCGAAGATGAGGCCATTACGGCTAGCCTTTAGGTGTCCTCCTCGGGATAGCGTCATTTAAAGAACGAGGGTCAGCACAACGTAAAAAAAAAAAAAGAAAAAAAAACTTCAAAGAAAAACAGAAAAAAAAAAACCAGAGGAGCCTGCCGAAGATGAGGCCATTACAGCTAGCCTTTAGGTGTCCTCCTCGGGATAGCGTCATTTAAAGAACGAAGGTCAGCACAACGTAAAAAAAAAAAAAGAAAAAAAAACTTCAAAGAAAAACAGAAAAAAAAACCAGAGGAGCCTGCCGAAGATGAGGCCATTACGGCTCGCCTTTAGGTGTCCACCTCAGGATAGCGTCATTTAAAGAATGAGGGTCAGTACAATGTAAAAAAAAAAAAAAATCCAGAGTAGCCTGCCGAAGATGAGGACATTACGGCTTGCCTTTAGGTGTCCTACTCGGGACAGCGTTAGTTAAAGAACGATGGTCAGCACAACGTTAAAAAAAAAAAAAAAACCCAGAAAAAAAACCAGAGGAGCCTGCCGAAAATGAGGCCATTACGACTCGCCTTTAGGTGTCCTCCTCGGGATAGCGTCGTTTAAAGAACGAAGGTCAGTGCAACGTAAAAAAAAACTGCAAAGAAAAATCGAAAAAAAAAAACCAGAGGAGCCTGCCGAAGATGAGGCCATTACGGTTCGCCTTTAGGTGTCCTCCTCAGGATAGCGTCATTCAAAGAACGAGGGTCAGCACAACGTAAAAAAAAAATCCAGAGTAGTCTACCGAAGATTAGGCCATTACGGCTTGCCTTTAGGTGTCCTCCTCGGGATTGCGTCATTTAAAGAACGAGGGTCAGCACATCGTAAAAAAAAAAAAACCCAGAAAAAAAAACCAGAGGAGCCTGCCGAAGATGAGGCCATTACGGCTCACCTTTTGGTGTCCTCCTCGGGATAGCGGCATTTAAAGAACGAGGGTCAGCACAACATAAAAAAAATGCAAAGAAAAACTGAAAAAAAAAACCAGAGGAGCCTGCCAAAGATGAGGTCATTACGGCTCGTCTTTAGGTGTCCTTCTCGGGATAGTGTCATTTAAAGAACGAGGGTCTGCACAACGTAAAAAAAAAAAAACCAGAGTAGCCTGCCGAAGATGAGGCCATTATGGCTTGCCTTTAGGTGACCTCCTCGGGATAGCGTCATTTAAAGAACGAGGGTCAGCCCAATGTAAAAAAAAAAAAAAAAACCAAGAAAAAAAAATGATAGGAGGGTGCCGAAGATGAGGCCATTACGGCTCGCCTTTAGGTGTCCTCCTCAGGATAGCATCATTTAAAGAACGAGGGTCAGCACAACGTAAAAAAAAAATCCAGAGTAGCCTGCCGAAGATGCGGCCATTACGGTTCGCCTATAGGTGTCCTCCTCGGGATAGCGTCATTTAAAGAACGAGCGTTAGCACAACGTAAGAAAAAACTGAAAAAAAATCCGGTAAAAAAAAACCAGAGGAGCCTGCGGAAGATGAGGCCACTATAGCTCGCCTTTAGGTGTCCTCCTCGGGATAGTGTCATTTAAAGAACGAGGGTCAGCGCAACATAAAAAAAATGCAAAGAAAAATCGAAAAAAAAAACCAGAGGAGCCCGCCGAAGATGAGGCCATTACGGCTAGCCTTTAGGTGTCCTCCTCGAGATAGCGTCATTCAAAGAACGAAGGTCAGCACAACGTAAAAAAAAAAAAAACCAGAGGAGCCTGCCGAAGATGAGGCCATTACGGCTCACCTTTTCGTGTCCTCCTCGGAATAGCAGCATTTAAAGAACGAGGGTCAGCACAACGTAAAAAAAATGCAAAGAAAAACCGAAAAAAAAAACCAGAGGAGCCTGCCAAAGATGAGGTCATTACGGCTCGTCTTTAGGTGTCCTTCTCGGGATAGTGTCATTTAAAGAACGAGGGTCTGCACAACGTAAAAAAAAAAACCAGAGTAGCCTGCCGAAGATGAGGCCATTACGGCTTGCCTTTAGGTGACCTCCTCGGGATAGCGTCATTTAAAGAACGAGGGTCAGCCCAATGTAAAAAAAAAAAAAAAAACCAAGAAAAAAAAATGATAGGAGGCTGCCGAAGATGAGGCCATTACGGCTCGCCATTAGGTGTCCTCCTCAGGATAGCGTCATTTAAAGAACGAGGGTCAGCACAACGTAAAAAAAAATCCAGAGTAGCCTGCCGAAGATAAGGCCATTAAGGTTCGCCTATAGGTGTCCTCCTCGGGATAGCGTCATTTAAAGAACGAGGGTCAGCACAACGTAAAAAAAAAATCCAGAGTAGCCTGCCGAAGATGAGGCCATTACGGTTCGCCTATAGGTGTCCTCCTCGGGATAGCGTCATTTAAAGAACGAGCGTCAGCACAACGTAAGAAAAAACTGAAAAAAAATCCGGTAAAAAAAAACCAGAGGAGCCTGCTGAAGATGAGGCCATTATGGCTCGCCTTTAGGTGTCCTCCTCGGGATAGCGTCATTTAAAGAACGAGGGACAGCGCAACATAAAAAAAATGCAAAGAAAAATCGAAAAAAAAAAAACCAGAGGAGCCCGCCGAAGATGAGGCCATTACGGCTAGCCTTTAGGTGTCCTCCTCGAGATAGCGTCATTTAAAGAACGAAGGTCGGCACAACGTAAAAAAAAAAAAAAAAAAAAAAAAAAAAAAAAAAAAAAAAAAACCAGAGGAGCCTGCCGAAGATGAGGCCATTACGGTTCGCCTTTTGGTGTTCTCCTCGGGATAGCGTCATTTAAAGAACGAGGGTCAGCACAACGTAAAAAAAAAAAAACCAGCAAAATAAACCCGACGAGCCTGCCAAAGATGAGGCTATTACGGCTCGCCTTTAGGTGTCCTCCTTGGGATAGCGTCATTTAAAGAACGATGGTCAGCACAACGTAAAAAAAAACTGGAAAAAAAATTGGAGGAGCCTGCCGTAGATGAGGCCATTATGGCTCGCCTTTAGGTGTCCTCCTCGTGATAGCGTCATTTAAAGAACGAGGGTCAGCACAACGTAAAAAAAAATACTGAAAAAAAAACTGGAAAAAAAAAACCAGAGGAGCCTGCTAAAGATGAGGCCATTACGACTCGCCTTTAGGTGTCCTCCTCCGGATAGCGTCATTTAAAGAACGAGGGTCAGCACAACGTAAAAAAAAAATCCAGAGTAGCCTGCCGAAGATGAGGCTATTACGGCTTGCCTTTAGGTGTCCTCTTCGGGATAGCGTCATTTAAAGAAAAATGGTTAGCACAACGTAAAAAAAACAGAAAAAAACCGAAAAAAAAAAACCAGAGGAGCCTGCCGAAGATGAGGCCATTACGGCTCGCCTTTAGGTGTCTTCCTCGGGATAGCGTTATTTAAAGAACGAAGGACAGTGCAACGTAAAAAAAAAACTGCAAAGAAAAACCGAAAAAAAAAAAACCCAGAGGAGCCTGCCGAAGATGAGGCCATTACGGTTCGCCTTTAGGTGTCCTCCTCAGGATAGCGTCATTCAAAGAACGAGGGTCAGCACAACGTAAAAAAAAATCCAGAGTAGTCTACCGAAGATTAGGCCATTACGGCTTGCCTTTAGGTGTCCTCCTCGGGATTGCGTCATTTAAAGAACGAGGGTCAGCACAACGTAAAAAAAAACCCAGAAAAAAAAACCAGAGGAGCCTGCCGAAGATGAGGCCATTACTGCTCTCCTTTTGGTGTACTCCTCGGGATAGCGGCATTTAAAGAACGCGGGTCAG
Source organism: Arachis hypogaea (assembly GCF_003086295.3). Lineage (NCBI taxonomy): Eukaryota > Viridiplantae > Streptophyta > Magnoliopsida > Fabales > Fabaceae > Arachis > Arachis hypogaea. The sequence continues at coordinate 67,651,665 of NC_092053.1, forward strand.
CACAACGTAAAAAAAAAACCCAATAAAAAAACCAGAGGAGCCTGCCGAGGATGAGGCCATTACGGCTCGCCTTTTGGTGTCCTCCTCGGGATAGCGGCATTCAAAGAACGAGGGTCAGCACAACGTAAAAAAAATGCAAAGAAAAACCGAAAAAAAAAACCAAAAGAGTCTGCCGAAGATGAGGCCATTACGGCTCGCCTTTAGGTGTTCTCCTTGGGATAGCGTCATTTAAAGAACGAAGGTCAGTGCAACAAAAAAAAAACAGCAAAGAGAAACAGAAAAAAAAAACCAGAGGAGCCTGTCGAAGATGAGGCCATTACGTTTCGCCTATTGGTGTCCTCCTCGGGATAGCGTCGTTTAAAGAACGAGGGTCAGCATAACGTAAAAAAAAAACTGAAAAAAAATCGGAAAAAAAAACCAGAGGAGCCTGCTGAAGATGAGGCCAATATGGCTCGCCTTTAGGTGTCCTCCTCAGGATACCGTCATTTAAAGAACGAGGGTGGGTCAGCACAACGTAAAAAAAAAAAAACAGTAAAAAAAAACTAGAGGAGTCTGCCGAAGATGAGGAAATAACGGTTCGCCTTTAGGTGTCCTCCTCGGGATAGCGTCATTTAAAGAACGAGGGTCAGCACAACGTAAAAAAAAAAAAAAACAGTAAAATAAACCAGAGGAGCCTGCCAAAGATGAGGCTATTACGGCTCGCCTTTAGGTGTCCTCCTTGGGATACCGACATTTAAAGAACGAGGGTCAGCACAACGTAAAAAAAACTGGAAAAAAAAAATCGGAGGAGCCTGCCATAGATGAGCCCATTACGGCTCGCCTTTAGGTGTCCTCCACGGGATAGCGTCATTTAAAGAACGAGGGTCAGCCCAATGTAAAAAAAAAAAAAAAAAAAACCAAGAAAAAAAATGATAGGAGGCTGCTGAAGATGAGGCCATTACGGCTCGCCTTTAGGTGTCCTCCTCAGGATAGCATCATTTAAAGAACGAGGGTCAGCACAACGTAAAAAAAAAATCCAGAGTAGCCTGCCAAAGATGAGGCCATTACGGTTCGCCTATAGGTGTCCTCCTCGGGATGGCGTCATTTAAAGAACGAGCGTCAGCACAACGTAAGACAAAACTGAAAAAAAATCCGGTAAAAAAAAACCAGAGGAGCCTGCTGAAGATGAGGTCATTATGGCTCGCCTTTAGGTGTCCTCCTCGGGATAGCGTCATTTAAAGAACGACGGTCAGCGCAACATAAAAAAAATGCAAAGAAAAATCGAAAAAAAAAAATCAGAGGACCCCGCCGAAGATGAGGCCATTACGGCTAGCCTTTAGGTGTCCTCCTCGAGATAGCGTCATTTAAAAACGAAGGTCAGCACAACGTAAAAAAAAAAAAAAAAAAAAAAAAAAACCAGAGGAGCCTGCCGAAGATGAGGCCATTACGGTTCGCCTTTAGGTGTCCCCCTCAGGATAGCGTCATTTAAAGAAAGAGGGTCAGCACAACGTAAAAAAAAAAACCAGTAAAATAAACCAGAGGAGCCTGCCAAAGATGGGGCTATTACGGCTTGCCTTTAGGTGTCCTCCTTGGGATAGCGTCATTTAATGAACGATGGTCAGCACAACGTAAAAAAAACTGGAAAAAAAAATCGGAGGAGCCTGCCGTAGATGAGGCCATTATGGCTCGCCTTTAGGTGTCCTCCTCGTGATAGCGACATTTAAAGAACGAGGGTCAGCACAACGTAAAAAAAAATACTGAAAAAAAAACCAGAAAAAATAAAACCAGAGGAGCCTGCTGAAGATGAGGCCATTACGGCTCGCCTTTAGGTGTCCTCCTCGGGATAGCGTCATTTACAGAACGAAGATCAGCGCAACGTAAAAAATAAAAATAAAAAAAACTGCAAAGGAAAACGGGAAAAAAAAAACCAGAGGAGCCTGCCGAAGATGAGGCCATTACGGTTCGCCTTTAGGTATCCTCCTCGGGATAGCGTCATTTAAAGAACAAGGGTCAGCACAACGTAAAAAAAAAAAAATAGTAAAAAAAAACTAGAGGAGCCTGCCGAAGATGAGGACATAATGGTTCGCCTTTAGGTGTCCTCCTCGGGATAGCGTCATTTAAAGAACGAGGGTCAGCACAACGTAAAAAAAAAAACAGTAAAATAAACCAGAGGAGCCTGCCAAAGATGAGGCTATTACGGCTCGCCTTTAGGTGTCCTCCTTGGGATACCGACATTTAAAGAACGAGGGTCAGCACAACGTAAAAAAACTGGAAAAAAAAAATCGGAGGAGCCTGCCATAGATGAGGCCATTACGGCTCACCTTTAGGTGTCCTCCACGGGATAGCGTCATTTAAAGAACGAGGGTCAGCCCAATGTAAAAAAAAAAAAAAAAACCAAGAAAAAAAATGATAGGAGGCTGCCGAAGATGAGGCCATTACGGCTCGCCTTTAGGTGTCCTCCTCAGGATAGCATCATTTAAAGAACGAGGGTCATCACAACGTAAAAAAAAAAAATCCAGAGTAGCCTGCCAAAGATGAGGCCATTACGGTTCGCCTATAGGTGTCCTCCTCGGGATAGCGTCATTTAAAGAACGAGCGTCAGCACAACGTAAGACAAAACTGAAAAAAATCCGGTAAAAAAAAACCAGAGGAGCCTGCTGAAGATGAGGTCATTATGGCTCGCCTTTAGGTGTCCTCCTCGGGATAGCGTCATTTAAAGAACGACGGTCAGCGCAACATAAAAAAAATGCAAAGAAAAATCGAAAAAAAAAAAACCAGAGGACCCCGCCGAAGATGAGGCCATTACGGCTAGCCTTTAGGTGTCCTCCTCGAGATAGCGTCATTTAAAAACGAAGGTCAGCACAACGTAAAAAAAAAAAAAAAAAAAAAAAACCAGAGGAGCCTGCCGAAGATGAGGCCATTACGGTTCGCCTTTAGGTGTCCCCCTCAGGATAGCGTCATTTAAAGAAAGAGGGTCAGCACAACGTAAAAAAAAAAAACCAGTAAAATAAACCAGAGGAGCCTGCCAAAGATGAGGCTATTACGGCTTGCCTTTAGGTGTCCTCCTTGGGATAGCGTCATTTAAAGAACGATGGTCAGCACAACGTAAAAAAAACTGGAAAAAAAAATCGGAGGAGCCTGCCGTAGATGAGGCCATTATGGCTCGCCTTTAGGTGTCCTCCTCGTGATAGCGTCATTTAAAGAACGAGGGTCAGCACAACGTAAAAAAAATACTCAAAAAAAAAACCAGAAAAAATAAAACCAGAGGAGCCTGCTGAAGATGAGGCCATTACGGCTCGCCTTTAGGTGTCCTCCTCGGGATAGCGTCATTTACAGAACGAAGATCAGCGCAACGTAAAAAATAAAAATAAAAAAAACTGCAAGGGAAAACGGGAAAAAAAAACCAGAGGAGCCTGCCGAAGATGAGGCCATTACGGTTCGCCTTTAGGTATCCTCCTCGGGATAGCGTCATTTAAAGAACAAGGGTCAGCATAACGTAAAAAAAAAATCCAGAGTAGCCTGCCAAAGATGAGGCCATTACGGCTTGCCTTTTGGTGTCCACCTCGGGATAGCGTTATTTAAAGAACGAGGATCAGCACAACGTAAAAAAAAAAAAAAAAAACCGGAGGAGCCTACTGAAGATGAGGCCATTACGGCTCGCCTTTAGGTGTCCTCCTCGGGATAGAGTCATTTAAAGAACGAGTGTTAGCGCAACGTAAAAAAAAAAAAAAACTACAAAGAAAAATCGAAAAAAAAAAACCAGAGGAGCCTGCCAAAGATGTGGCCATTACGGTTCGCCTTTAGGTGTCCTCCTTAGGATAGCGTCGTTTAAAGAACGAGGGTCAGCACAACGTAAAAAAAAAATCCAGAGTAGTCTACAGAAGATTAGGCCATTAGGGCTTGCCTTTAGGTGTCCTCCTCCGGATTGTGTCATTTAAAGAACGAGGGTCAGCACAACGTAAAAAAAAAAAAAACCCAGAAAAAAAACCAGAGGAGCCTGCCGAAGATGAGGCCATTACGACTCGCCTTTTGGTGTCCTCCTTGGGATAGCGTCATTTAAAGAACGAGGGTCAGCACGACGTAAAAAAAATGCAAAGAAAAACCGAAGAAAAAAAAAACCAGAAGAGCCTTCCGAAGATGAGGCCATTACGGCTCGCCTTTAGGTGTCCTCCTCGGGATAGCGTCATTTAAAGAACGAAGGTTAGTGCAACGTAAAAAAAAATGCAAAGAGAAACAGAAAAAAAAAACCAGAGGAGCTTGCCGAAGATGAGGCCATTACGGTTCGCCTTTAGGTGTCCTTCTCGGGATAGCGTCATTTAAAGAACGAGGGTCAGCACAACGTAAAAAAAAAATCCAGAGTAGCCTGCCGATGATGAGGCCATTACGGCTTGCCTTTAGGTGTCCTCCTCGGGATAGCGTCATTTAAAGAACGAGGGTCAGCCAAATGTTAAAAAAAAAAAAAAAAAAAACCCAGAAAAAAAAACCATAGGAGCCTGCCGAAGATGAGGCCATTACGGCTCGCCTTTAGGTGTCCTCCTCAGGATAGCGTCATTTAAAGAACGAGGGTCAGCACAATGTAAAAAAAAAATCCAGAGTAGCCTGCCGAAGATGAGGCCATTACGGCTTGCCTTTAGGTGTCCTACTCCGGATAGCGTCATCTAAAGAACGATGGTCAGCACAACGTAAAAAAAAAAAAAAAACCCAGAAAAAAAAAACCAGAGGAGCCTGCCGAAGATGAGGCCATTACGGTTCGCCTATAGGTGTCCTCCTCGGGATAGCGTCATTTAAAGAACGAGGGTCAGCACAACGTAAAAAAAAAACTGAAAAAAAACCGGAAAAAAAAAACCAGAGGAGCCTGCTGAAGATGAGGCCATTATGGCTCGCCTTTAGGTGTCCTACTCGGGATAGCGTCATTTAAAGAACGAGGGTCAGCGCAACGTATAAAAAAATGCAAAGAAAAACCCAAAAAAAAACCAGAGGAGCCTGCCGAAGATGAGGCCATTACGGCTCGCCTTTAGGTGTCCTCCTCGGATAGCGTCATTTAAAGAACGAAGGTCAGCACAACGTAAAAAAAAAAAAAAAACCAAGGGAGCCTGCAGAAGATGAGGCCATTACGGTTCGCCTTTAGGTGTCCTCCTCGGGATAGCGTCATTTAAAGAACGAGGGTCAGCACAACGTAAAAAAAAAAACTAGTAAAATAAACCAGAGGAGCCTACCAAAGATGAGGCTGTCACGGTTCGCCTTTAGGTGTCCTCCTTGGGATAGCGTCATTTAAAGAACGATGGTCAGCACAACGTAAAAAAAAATGGGAAAAAAAAACCAGAGGAGCCTGCCGAAGATGAGGCCATTACGGTTCGCCTTTAGGTATCCTCCTCGGGATAGCGTCATTTAAAGAACGAGGGTCAGCACAACGTAAAAAAAAAATCCAGAGTAGCCTGCCAAAGATGAGGCCATTACAGCTTGCCTTTTGGTGTCCACCTCGGGATAGCATTATTTAAAGAACGAGGATCAGCACAACGTAAAAAAAAAAAAAAAAAAAAAAAAAAAAACCGGAGGAGCCTACTGAAGATGAGGCCATTACGGCTCGCCTTTAGGTGTCCTCCTGGGGATAGAGTCATTTAAAGAACGAGTGTTAGCGCAACGTAAAAAAAAAAAAAACTACAAAGAAAAATCGAAAAAAAAAAACCAGAGGAGCCTGCCAAAGATGTGGCCATTACGGTTCGCCTTTAGGTGTCCTCCTTAGGATAGCGTCGTTTAAAGAACGAGGGTCAGCACAACGTAAAAAAAAAATCCAGAGTAGTCTACAGAAGATTAGGCCATTAGGGCTTGCCTTTAGGTGTCCTCCTCGGGATTCTGTCATTTAAAGAACGAGGGTCAGCACAACGTAAAAAAAAAAAAAACCCAGAAAAAAAACCAGAGGAGCCTGCCGAAGATGAGGCCATTACGACTCGCCTTTTGGTGTCCTCCTTGGGATAGCGTCATTTAAAGAACGAGGGTCAGCACGACGTAAAAAAAATGCAAAGAAAAACCGAAGAAAAAAAAACCAGAAGAGCCTTCCGAAGATGAGGCCATTACGGCTCGCCTTTAGGTGTCCTCCTCGGGATAGCGTCATTTAAAGAACGAAGGTTAGTGCAACGTAAAAAAAAATGCAAAGAGAAACAGAAAAAAAAAAACCAGAGGAGCTTGCCGAAGATGAGGCCATTACGGTTCGCCTTTAGGTGTCCTTCTCGGGATAGCGTCATTTAAAGAACGAGGGTCAGCACAACGTAAAAAAAAAATCCAGAGTAGCCTGCCGATGATGACGCCATTACGGCTTGCCTTTAGGTGTCCTCCTCGGGATAGCGTCATTTAAAGAACGAGGGTCAGCCAAATGTTAAAAAAAAAAAAAAAAAAAAAAACCCAGAAAAAAAAACCATAGGAGCCTGCCGAAGATGAGGCCATTACGGCTCGCCTTTAGGTGTCCTCCTCAGGATAGCGTCATTTAAAGAACGAGGGTCAGCACAACGTAAAAAAAAAATCCAGAGTAGTCTGCCGAAGATGAGGCCATTACGGCTTGCCTTTAGGTGTCCTACTCCGGATAGCGTCATCTAAAGAACGATGGTCAGCACAACGTAAAAAAAAAAAAAAAAAACCCAGAAAAAAAAAACCAGAGGAGCCTGCCGAAGATGAGGCCATTACGGTTCGCCTATAGGTGTCCTCCTCGGGATAGCGTCATTTAAAGAACGAGGGTCAGCACAACGTAAAAAAAAAAACTGAAAAAAAACCGGAAAAAAAAAACCAGAGGAGCCTGCTGAAGATGAGGCCATTATGGCTCGCCTTTAGGTGTCCTACTCGGGATAGCGTCATTTAAAGAACGAGGGTCAGCGCAACGTATAAAAAATGCAAAGAAAAACCCAAAAAAAAACCAGAGGAGCCTGCCGAAGATGAGGCCATTACGGCTCGCCTTTAGGTGTCCTCCTCGGGATAGCGTCATTTAAAGAACGAGGGTCAGCACAACGTAAAAAAAAAAAACTAGTAAAATAAACCAGAGGAGCCTACCAAAGATGAGGCTATCACGGTTCGCCTTTAGGTGTCCTCCTTGGGATAACGTCATTTAAAGAACGAGGGTCAGCACAACGTAAAAAAAAACTGGAAAAAAAAAATCGCAGGAGCCTGCCGTAGATGAGGCCATTATGGCTCGCCTTTAGGTGTCCTCCTCGTGATAGCGTCATTTAAAGAACGAGGGTCAGCGCAACATAAAAAAAATGCAAAGAAAAACCGAAAAAAAAAACCAGAGGAGCCTGCCGAAGATGAAGCCATTACGGCTCGCTTTTAGGTGTCCTCCTCGGGATAGCGTCATTTAAAGAACGAAGGAAAGCACAACGTCAAAAAAAAAAAAACCAAGGGAACCTGCCGAAGATGAGGCCATTACGGTTCGCCTTTAGGTGTCCTCCTCGGGATAGCGTCATTTAAAGAACGACGGTCAGCACAACGTAAAAAAAAAACCAGAAAAATACACCAGAGGAGCCTGCCAAAGATGAGGCTATTACGGCTCGCCTTTAGGTGTCCTCCTTGGGATAGCGTCATTTAAAGAACGAGGGTCAGCACAACGTAAAAAAAATTGGAAAAAAAAGTCGCAGGAGCCTACCGTAGATGAGGCCGTTATGGCTCGCCTTTAGGAGTCCTCCTCGTCATAGCGTCATTTAAGGAACGAGGGCCAGTGCAACGTAAAAAAAATGCAAAGAAAAACCGAAAAAAAAAACCAGAGGAGCCTGCCGAAGATGAGGCCATTACGGCTCGCCTTTAGGTGTCCTCCTCAGGAGAGCGTCATTTAAAAAACGAGGGTCAGCACAACGTAAAAAAAAAAATCCAGAGTAGCTTGCCGACGATGAGGCCATTACGACTCGCCTTTATGTGTCCTCCTCGGGATAGCATCATTTAAAGAACGAAGGTCAGCACAACGTAAAAAAAAAAAAAAAAAAAAAAAAAAAAAAAAAAAAAAAAAAAAAAAAAAAAAAAAAAACCAAGGGAGCCTGCCGAAGATGAGGCCATTACGGTTCGCCTTTAGGTGTCCTCCTCGGGATAGCGTCATTTAAAGAACGAGGGTCAGCACAACGTAAAAAAAAAAAAAAACCAGAAAAATAAACCAGAGGAGCCTGCCAAAGATGAGCCTATTACGGCTCGCCTTTAGGTGTCCTCCTTGGGATAGCGTCATTTAAAGAACGAGGGTCCGCAAAACGTAAAAAAACTGGAAAAAAAAAATTGCAGGAGCCTGTCGTAGATGAGGCCATTATGGCTCGCCTTTAGGTGTCCTCCTCGTGATAGCGTCATTTAAAGAACGAGGGTCAGCGCAACGTAAAAAAAATGCAAAGAAAAACCGAAAAAAAAAAAACCAGAGGAGCCTGCCGAAGATGAGGCCATTACGGCTCGCCTTTAGGTGTCCTCCTCGGGATAGTGTCATTTAAAGAACGAAGGTCAGCACAACGTAAAAAAAAAAAAAAAAAAAAAAAAAAAAAAACCAAGGGAGCCTGCAGAAGATGAGGCCATTACGGTTCGCCTTTAGGTGTCCTCCTCAGGATGGCGTCATTTAAAGAACGAGGGTCAGCACAACGTAAAAAAAAAATCCAGAGTAGCCTGCCGAAGATGAGGCCATTACGGCTTGCCTTTAGGTGTCCTACTCCGGATAGCGTCATCTAAAGAACGATGGTCAGCACAACGTAAAAAAAAAAAAAAAAAAACCCAGAAAAAAAAACCAGAGGAGCCTGCCGAAGATGAGGCCATTACGGTTCGCCTATAGGTGTCCTCCTCGGGATAGCGTCATTTAAAGAACGAGGGTCAGCACAACGTAAAAAAAAAAACTCAAAAAAAACCGGAAAAAAAAAAAACCAGAGGAGCCTGCTGAAGATGAGGCCATTATGGCTCGCCTTTAGGTGTCCTCCTCGGGATAGCGTCATTTAAAGAACGAGGGTCAGCGCAACGTATAAAAAAATGCAAAGAAAAACCCAAAAAAAAAAAACCAAAGGACCCTGCAGAAGATGAGGCCATTACGGTTCGCCTTTAGGTGTCCTCCTCGGGATAGCGTCATTTAAAGAACGAGGGTCAGCACAACGTAAAAAAAAAAACTAGTAAAATAAACCAGAGGAGCCTGCCAAAGATGAGGCTATCACGGTTCGCCTTTAGGTGTCCTCCTTGGGATAGCGTCATTTAAAGAACGAGGGTCAGCACAACGTAAAAAAAACTGGAAAAAAAAAATCGCAGGAGCCTGCCGTAGATGAGGCCATTGTGGCTCGCCTTTAGGTGTCCTCCTCGTGATAGCGTCATTTAAAGAACGAGGGTCAGCGCAACGTAAAAAAAATGCAAAGAAAAACCGAAAAAAAAAAACCAGAGGAGCCTGCCGAAGATGAGGCCATTACGGCTCGCCTTTAGGTGTCCTCCTCGGGATAGCGTCATTTAAAGAACGAAGGAAAGCACAACGTTAAAAAAAAAAAAAACCAAGGGAACCAGCCGAAGATGAGGCCATTACGGTTCGCCTTTAGGTGTCCTCCTCGGGATAGCGTCATTTAAAGAACGACGGTCAGCACAACGTAAAAAAAAACCAGAAAAATAAACCAGAGGAGCCTGCCAAAGATGAGGCTATTACGGCTCGCCTTTAGGTGTCCTCCTTGGGATAGCGTCATTTAAAGAACGAGGGTCAGCACAACGTAAAAAAAATTGGAAAAAAAAGTCGCAGGAGCCTACCGTAGATGAGGCCATTATGGCTCGCCTTTAGGTGTCCTCCTTGTCATAGCGTCATTTAAGGAACGAGGGCCAGCGCAACGTAAAAAAAATGCAAAGAAAAACCAAAAAAAAAAAACCAGAGGAGCCTGCCGAAGATGAGGCCATTATGGCTCGCCTTTAGGTGTCCTCCTCAGGAGAGCGTCATTTAAAGAACGAGGGTCAGCACAACGTAAAAAAAAAATCCAGAGTAGCTTGCCGAAGATGAGGCCATTACGACTCGCCTTTATGTGTCCTCCTCGGATAGCATCATTTAAAGAACGAAGGTTAGCACAACGTAAAAAAAAAAAAAAAAAAAAAAAAAAAAAAAAAAAAAAAAAAAAAAAAAAACCAAGGGAGCCTGCCGAAGATGAAGCCATTACGGTTCGCCTTTAGGTGTCCTCCTCGGGATATCGTCATTTAAAGAACGAGGGTCAGCACAACGTAAAAAAAAAAAAACCAGTAAAATAAACCAGAGGAGCCTGCCAAAGATGAGGCTATTACGGCTCGCCTTTAGGTGTCTTCCTTGGTATAGCGTCATTTAAAGAACGAGGGTCAGCAAAACGTAAAAAAAACTGGAAAAAAAAAATCGCAGGAGCCTGCCGTAGATGAGGCCATTATGGCTCGCCTTTAGGTGTCCTCCTCGTGATAGCGTCATTTAAAGAACGAGGGTCAGCGCAACGTAAAAAAAATGCAAAGAAAAACCGAAAAAAAAAAAAACCAGAGGAGCCTGCCGAAGATGAGGCCATTACGGCTCGCCTTTAAGTGTCCTCCTCGGGATAGCGTCATTTAAAGAACGAAGGTCAGCACAACGTAAAAAAAAAAAAAAAAAAAAAAAAAAAAAAAAAAAAACCAAGGGAGCCTGCCGAAGATGAGGCCATTACGGTTCGCCTTTAGGTGTCCTCCTCGGGATAGCGTCATTTAAAGAACGACGGTCAGCACAACGTAAAAAAAAAAAAACCAGTAAAATAAACCAGTGGAGCCTGCCAAAGATGAGGCTATTACGGCTCGCCTTTAGGTGTCCTCCTTGGGATAGCGTCATTTAAAGAACGAGGGTCAGCACAACGTAAAAAAAATTAGAAAAAAAAATCAGAGGAGCCTGCCGTAGATGAGGCCATTATGGCTCGCCTTTAGGTGTCCTCCTCGTGATAGCGTCATTTAAAGAACGAGGGTCAGCGCAACGTAAAAAAAATGCAAAGAAAAACCCAAAAAAAAAAAACCGGAGGAGCCTGCCGAAGATGAGGCCATTACGGCTCGCCTTTAGGTGTCCTCCTCAGGATAGCGTCATTTAAAGAACGAGGGTCAGCACAACGTAAAAAAAAAATCCAGAGTAGCCTGCCGAAGATGAGGCCATTACGGCTCGCCTTTAGGTGTCCTCCTCTGGATAGCGTCATTTAAAGAACGAAGGTCAGCACAACGTAATAAAAAAAAAAAAAAAAAAACAAAACCAAGGGAGCCTGCCGAAGATGAGGCCATTACGGTTCGCCTTTAGGTGTCCTCCTCGGGATAGCGTCATTTAAAGAACGAGGGTCAGCACAACGTAAAAAAAAAACCAGTAAAATAAACCAGAGGAGCCTGCCAAAGATGAGGCCATTATGGCTCGCCTTTAGGTGTCCTCCTCTTGATAGCGTCATTTAAAGAACGAGTGTCAGCACAACGTAAAAAAAATACTGAAAAAACCGAAAAAAAAACCAGAGGAGCCTGCTGAAGATGAGGCCATTACGGCTCGCCTTTAGGTGTCCTCCTCGGGATAGCGTCATTTAAAGAACGAAGATCAGCGCAACCTAAAAAATAAAAATAAAAAAAAACTGCAAAGAAAAACCGAAAAAAAAAACCAAAGGAGCCTGCCGAAGATGTGGCCATTACGGTTCGCCTTTAGGTGTCCTCCTCCGGATAGCGTCATTTAAAAAAAAATCCAGAGTAGCCTGCCGAAGATGAGGCCATTACGGCTTGCCTTTAGGTGTCCTCCTCGGGATAGCGTCATTTAAAGAACGAGGGTCAGCCCAATGTGAAAAAAAAAAAAAACCCCAAAAAAAAATCATAGGAGCCTGCCGAAGATGAGGCCATTACGGCTCGCCTTTAGGTGTCCTCCTCAGGATAGCGTCATTTAAAGAACGAGGGTCAGCACAACGTAAATAAAATGCAAAGAAAAACTGAAAAAAAAAAAAAAACCAGAGGACCCTGCCGAAGATGAGGCCATTACGACTCGCCTTTAGGTGTCCTCCTATGGATAGCGTCATTTAAAGAACGAGGGTCAGCACAACGTAAAAAAAAAAAAAAATCCAGAGAAGCCTGCCGAAGATAAGGCCATTACGGCTCGCCTTTAGGTGTCCTCCTCGGGATAGCGTCATTTAAAGAACGAAGGTCAGTACAACGTAAAAAAAAAAAAAAAACCAACGGTGCCTGCAGAAGATGAGGCCATTACGGTTCGCCTTTAGGTGTCCTCCTCGGGATAGCGTCATTTAAAGAACGAGGGTCAGCACAACGTAAAAAAAAAACTAGTAAAATAAACCAGAGGAGCCTGCCAAAGATGAGGCTATCACGGTTCGCCTTTAGGTGTCCTCCTTGGGATAGCGTCATTTAAAGAACGAGGGTCAGCGCAACGTAAAAAAAATGCAAAGAAAAACCGAAAAAAAAAAAACCAGAGGAGCCTGCCGAAGATGAGGCCATTACGGCTCGCCTTTAGGTGTCCTCCTCGGGATAGCGTCATTTAAAGAACGAAGGAAAGCACAACGTCAAAAAAAAAAAAAAAAACCAAGGGAACCTGCCGAAGATGAGGCCATTACGGTTCGCCTTTAGGTGTCCTCCTCGAGATAGCGTCATTTAAAGAACGACGGTCAGTGATGACAAGTCATCCTAGCCTATTTTAGCTAGTCTTTTTCTTTTGTTTTCATTAAGATTATGCACTTTCTTGAGCTACAAGCAAGCTAATTGAGTAGATTTTCATGTTTCCCTTGATTGAATCAACCATATATGAATTCATGCCATTTCATGAGGTTTTATGCTGTATTTGTTGCATATTATGAAAGAATGAATATCTCATGATTTTGAGCATAGCTTTGATGTGTTTGGTTGATTAATGATAGGTGAAGAAAGCTTGGAGAAAGGTTGAAGCAAGAAGGAATGGCTAGGAGTGAAGAGAGGACAATGGAATAAGTGAAATTGAACCAGGAAGCAAAAAGCTGGACCTAAAGTTAGCATCAAACTTTTACACAAACTTTTGGTTGAAAAGTTAGCCCCAACGTTAGCCCCCTAACTTGGAGGCTAACGTTGGAACTTGAAAATTCTCCCCTGGGCTTCAAAAGTTTGCGCCAACGTTAGCCCCTAACTTTGAGGCTAACGTTGGCACATGAATTTCTCCCCTGGGCACCAAAAGTTTGCGCCAACGTTAGCCCCCTAACTTTGAGGCTAACGTTGGCACATGAATTTCCCCCCTGGGCACCAAAAGTTTGCGCCAACGTTAGACCCCTAACTTGGAGGCTAACGTTGGCACATGAAAATTCAAGGGAGAGGAGCAAAAGTTTGCGCCAACGTTAGCCCCCTAACATGGTGGCTAACGTTGGCGCCACAAGCACATTAGGCAAGGCCAACGTTAGGGTCAAAGTTAGACCCTAACGTTGGCACCAACGTTGATATCAGCAAATTGTGCTAGCTGATATGAAAAGTTGGAGCCAAAGTTAGACCCCTAACTTTGGCTCAAACTTTTGGTCCAACTTTTGCTAACCTCAAAACCGGTTCAATTGGTTCACTTTGGTTCTTCTCCAAACTTCAAGAGCAATCAACCAAGGCCTCTTTCAACCCAATTCCACCAAGAGCAAAGGCCCAACTCAAGGCTTGAAGATCATTTGAAGAAAGTGTATAAATAGGATAGAATTCAAGTTCTTCGGGAGCTTTTCTTTTGGAATTTACAGAAGAGTTTTCAGAGAGTTTTTGTTATTGAGTGAACTTTAATTTCTTTTTCTTGGGAAGGAGAATTCACTTCTCTTTCTCTCAGTTTTATTGCTTTCAATTTCAATTACAATTGTCTTGTATTTTGGGTTGGAGAATTGAAGAAATTCTGTTTCAATCTCAACCTTGGATCTCTCTGTTTATTTACTGAAATTGAATTTCTGTTTCCATCACTTGCTTCTCATCTAATTTCTTTGCAATTTACAATTTCCTTGCAACTTTTCTTGTTGGATCTAGGAAGGCATTGAGATCTAGACTTGGTTTTCTAGTCTCTGGGTCCTGAGATCCAAATCTCCAATTTACATTCTGTTTCTTGCTTTCCATGTTCATTTACTTTTCTGCTATAAGATCCGATCCAATCCCAATTCCCTTTTACTCTTTTGTTTGATGCAAGTTACTTTTCTTTGTTTAATTTCTGCAAATCCACTTCCCAATCCCCTTTACATTCCGAGTCATTTACATTTCTTGCACTTTAAGATTCCGCAATTTACATTTCTTGCACTCTAAGTTTCTGCTATTTAATTTCTTGTTCTTTAAGTTTAAGCAATTTATTTCTTGTTCTCTTTACTTCAATGCAATTTAATTTCTGCAAGTCACAAAACCATCAACCAAATCTTGATTCGCTTGACTAAATCAACCACTAAGCTAAAATTGCTCAATCCTTCAATCCCTGTGGGATCGACCTCACTCCCGTGAGTTTTTATTACTTGATACGACCCGGTACACTTGCCGGTTAGATTTGTGTGTTTTGGGAGAGATTCATTTTTCCTCCAAAATATCTCATCAGTCAGCACAACGTAAAAAAAAAACCAGAAAAATAAACCAGAGGAGCCTGCCAAAGATGAGGCTATTACGGCTCGCCTTTAGGTGTCCTCATTGGGATAGCGTCATTTAAAGAACGAGGATCAGCACAACGTAAAAAAAATTGGAAAAAAAAGTCGCAGGAGCCTACCGTAGATGAAGCCATTATGGCTCGCCTTTAGGTGTCCTCCTCGTCATAGCGTCATTTAAAGAACGAGGGCCAGCGCAACGTAAAAAAAATGCAAAGAAAAACCGAAAAAAAAAACCAGAGGAGCCTGCCGAAGATGAGGCCATTACGGCTCGCCTCTAGGTGTCCTCCTCAGGAGAGCGTCATTTAAAGAACGAGGGTCAGCACAACGTAAAAAAAAAATAAAAAAAAATAAAAAAAAAAAACAACCAAGGGAGCCTGCCGAAGATGAGGCCATTACGGTTCGCCTTTAGGTGTCCTCCTCGGAATAGCGTCATTTAAAGAACGAGGGTCAGCACAACGTAAAAAAAAAAAACCAGTAAAATAAACCAGAGGAGCCTGCCAAAGATGAGGCTATTACGGCTCGCCTTTAGGTGTCCTCCTTGGGATAGCGTCATTTAAAGAACGAGGGTCAGCAAAACGTAAAAAAAACTGGAAAAAAAAATCGCAGGAGCCTGCCGTAGATGAGGCCATTATGGCTCGCCTTTAGGTGTCCTCCTCGTGATAGCGTCATTTAAAGAACGAGGGTCAGCGCAACGTAAAAAAAATGCAAAGAAAAACCGAAAAAAAAAAAACCAGAGGAGCCTGCCGAAGATGAGGCCATTACGGCTCGCCTTTAGGTGTCCTCCTCGGGATAGCGTCATTTAAAGAACGAAGGTCAGCACAATGTAAAAAAAAAAAAAAAAAAACCAAGGCAGCCTGCCGAAGATGAGGCCATTACGGTTCGCCTTTAGGTGTCCTCCTCGGGATAGCGTCATTTAAAGAACGACGGTCAGCACAACGTAAAAAAAAAAACCAGTAAAATAAACCAGAGGAGCCTGCCGAAGATGTGGCCATTACGGTTTGCCTTTAGGTGTCCTCCTCCGGATAGCGTCATTTAAAGAACGAGGATCAGCACAACGTAAAAAAAATGAAAAAAAATCGGAAAAAAAAACAGAGGAGACTGCCTAAGATGAGGCCATTATGGCTCGCCTTTAGGTGTCCTGCTCGTGATAGCGTCATTTAAAGAAGGAGGGTCAGCACAACGTAAAAAAAAAAAGAAAAAAAACCGAAAAAAAAAACCAGAGGAGCCTGCCGAAGATGAGGTCATTACGGTTCGCCTTTAGGTGTCCTCCTTAGGATAGCGTCATTTAAAGAACCAGGGTCAGCACAACGTAAAAAAAAAAATCCAGAGTAGTCTACAGAAGATTAGGCCATTAGGGCTTGCCTTTAGGTGTCCTCCTCGGGATTGTGTCATTTAAAGAACGAGGGTCAGCACAACGTAAAAAAAAAAAAAAACAGTAAAATAAACCAGAGGAGCCTGCCAAAGATGAGGCTATTACGGCTCGCCTTTAGGTGTCCTCCTTGGGATAGCGTCATTTAAAGAACGAGGGTCAGCACAACGTAAAAAAAACTGGAAAAAAAAATCGCAGGAGCCTGCCGTAGATGAGGCCATTATGGCTCGCCTTTAGGTGTCCTCCTCGTGATAGCGTCATTTAAAGAACGAGGGTCAGCGCAACGTAAAAAAAATGCAAAGAAAAACCGAAAAAAAAAAACTAGAGGAGCCTGCCGAAGATGAGGCCATTACGGCTCGCCTTTAGGTGTCCTCCTCGGGATAGCATCATTTAAAGAACGAGGGTCAGCACAACGTGAAAAAAAAAAAAAAAAAAACCAAGGGAGCCTACCGAAGATGAGGCCATTACGGTTCGCCTTTAGGTGTCCTCCTCGGGATAGCGCCATTTAAAGAACGACGGTCAGCACAACGTAAAAAAAAAAACCAGTAAAATAAACCAGAGGAGCCTGCCAAAGATGAGTCTATTACGGCTCGCCTTTAGGTGTCCTCCTTGGGATAGCGTCATTTAAAGAACGAGGGTCAGCACAACGTAAAAAAAATTTGGAAAAAAAAATCGCAGGAGCCTACCGTAGATGAGGCCATTATGGCTCGCCTTTAGGTGCCCTCCTCGTGATAGCGTCATTTAAAGAACGAGGGTCAGCGCAACGTAAAAAAAATGCAAAGAAAAACCCAAAAAAAAAAACCAGAGGAGCCTGCCGAAGATGAGGCCATTACGGCTCGCCTTTAGGTGTCCTCCTCAGGATGGCGTCATTTAAAGAACGAAGGTCAGCACAACGTAAAAAAAAAAATCCAGAGTAGCCTGCCGAAGATGAGGCCATTACGGCTCGCCTTTAGGTGTCCTCCTCGGGATAGCGTCATTTAAAGAACGAAGGTCAGCACAACGTAAAAAAAAAAAAAAAACCAAAGGAGACTGCCGAAGATGAGGCCATTACGGTTCCCCTTTAGGTGTCCTCCTCGGGATAGCGTCATTTAAAGAACGAGAGTCAGCACAACGTAAAAAAAAAACCAGTAAAATAAACCAGAGGAGCCTGCCAAAGATGAGGCTATTACGGCTCGCCTTTAGGTGTCCTCCTTGGGATAGCGTCATTTAAAGAACGAGGGTCAGCACAACGTAAAAAAAACTGGAAAAAAAATTCGCAGGAGCCTACCGTAGATGAGGCCATTATGGCTCGCCTTTAGGTGTCCTCCTCGTGATAGCGTCATTTAAAGAACGAGGGTCAGCGCAACGTAAAAAAAATGCAAAGAAAAACCGAAAAAGAAAAAACCAGAGGAGCCTGCCGAAGATGAGGCCATTACGGCTCGCCTTTAGGTGTCCTCCTCAGGATAGCGTCATTTAAAGAACGAGGGTCAGCACAACGTAAAAAAAAAAATCCAGAGTAGCCTGCCGAAGATGAGGCCATTACGGCTCGCCTTTAGGTGTCCTCCTCGGGATAGCGTCATTTAAAGAACGAAGGTCAGCACAAAAAAAAAAAAAAAAAAAAACAAGGGAGCCTGCCGAAGATGAGGCCATTATGGTTCGCCTTTAGGTGTCCTCCTCGGGATAGCGTCATTTAAAGAACGAGGGTCAGCACAACGTAAAATAAAAACCAGTAAAATAAACCAGAGGAGCTTGCCAAAGATGAGGCTATTACGGCTCGCCTTTAGGTGTCCTCCTTGGGATAGCGTCATTTAAAGAACGAGGGTCAGCACAACGTAAAAAAAACTGGAAAAAAAAAATCGCAGGAGCTTGCCGTAGATGAGGCCATTATGGCTCGCCTTTAGGTGTCCTCCTATTGATAGCGTCATTTAAGGAACGAGGGTCAGCGCAACGTAAAAAAAATGCAAATCAAAACCGAAAAAAAAAACCAGAGGAGCCTGCCGAAGATGAGGCCATTACGGCTCGCCTTTAGGTGTCCTCCTCGGGATAGCGTCATTTAAAGAACGAAGGTCAGCACAACGTAAAAAAAAAAAAAAAAACCAAGGGAGCCTGCCGAAGATGAGGCCATTACGGTTCGCCTTAAGGTGTCCTCCTCGGGATAGCGTCATTTAAAGAACAACGGTCAGCACAACGTAAAAAAAAAAAAACCAATAAAATAAACCCGAGGAGCCTGCCAAAGATCAGGCTATTACGGCTCGCCTTTAGGTGTCCTCCTTGGAATAGCGTCATTTAAAGAACGAGGGTCAGCACAACGTAAAAAAAACTGGAAAAAAAAATCGCAGGAGCCTACCGTATATGAGGCCATTATGGCTCGCCTTTAGGTGTCCTCCTCGTGATAGCGTCATTTAAAGAACGAGGGTCAGCGCAACGTAAAAAAAATGCAAAGAAAAACTGAAAAAAAAAAAAAACCAGAGGAGCCTGCCGAAGATGAGGCCATTACAGCTCGCCTTTAGGTGTCCTCCTCGGGATAGCGTCATTTAAAGAACAAAGGTCAGCACAATGTAAAAAAAAAAAAAAAAACCAAGGGAGCCTGCCGAAGATGAGGCCATTACGGTTCGCCTTTAGGTTTCCTCCTCGGGATAGCGTCATTTAAAGAACGACGGTCAGCACAACGTAAAAAAAAAAAACCAGTAAAATAAACCGGAGGAGCCTGCCGAAGATGTGGCCATTACGGTTTGCCTTTAGGTGTCCTCCTCCGGATAGCGTCATTTAAAGAACGAGGATCAGCACAACGTAAAAAAAAATGAAAAAAAATCGGAAAAAAAAAAAACAGAGGAGACTGCCTAAGATGAGGCCATTATGGCTCGCCTTTAGGTGTCCTGCTCGTGATAGCGTCATTTAAAGAAGGAGGGTCAGCACAACGTAAAAAAAAAAAGAAAAAAAATCGAAAAAAAAACCAGAGGAGCCTGCCGAAGATGAGGTCATTACGGTTCGCCTTTAGGTGTCCTCCTTAGGATAGCGTCATTTAAAGAACGAGGGTCAGCGCAACATAAAAAAAATGCAAAGAAAAACCCAAAAAAAAACACCAGAGGAGCCTGCCGAAGATGAGGCCATTACGGCTCGCCTTTAGGTGTCCTCCTCAGGATGGCGTCATTTAAAGAACGAAGGTCAGCACAACGTAAAAAAAAAAATCCAGAGTAGCCTGCCGAAGATGAGGCCATTACGGCTCGCCTTTAGGTGTCCTCCTCGGGATAGCGTCATTTAAAGAACGAAGGTCAGCACAACGAAAAAAAAAAAAAAAAAAAAAAAAAAAAAAAAAACCAAAGGAGACTGCCGAAGATGAGGCCATTACGGTTCCCCTTTAGGTGTCCTCCTCGGGATAGCGTCATTTAAAGAACGAGAGTCAGCACAACGTAAAAAAAAAAAACCAGTAAAATAAACCAGAGGAGCCTGCCAAAGATGAGGCTATTACGGCTCGCCTTTAGGTGTCCTCCTTGGGATAGCGTCATTTAAAGAACGAGGGTCAGCACAACGTAAAAAAAACTGGAAAAAAAATTCGCAGGAGCCTACCGTAGATGAGGCCATTATGGCTCGCCTTTAGGTGTCCTCCTCGTGATAGCGTCATTTAAAAAACGAGGGTCAGCGCAACGTAAAAAAAATGCAAAGAAAAACCGAAAAAAAAAAAAACCAGAGGAGCCTGCCGAAGATGAGGCCATTACGGCTCGCCTTTAGGTGTCCTCCTCAGGATAGCGTCATTTAAAGAATGAGGGTCAGCACAACGTAAAAAAAAAATCCAGAGTAGCCTGCCGAAGATGAGGCCATTACGGCTCGCCTTTAGGTGTCCTCCTCGGGATAGCGTCATTTAAAGAACGAAGGTCATCACAAAAAAAAAAAAAAAAAAAAAAAAAACAAGGGAGCCTGCCGAAGATGAGGCCATTATGGTTCGCCTTTAGGTGTCCTCCTCGGGATAGCGTCATTTAAAGAAGGAGGGTCAGCACAACGTAAAATAAAAACCAGTAAAATAAACCAGAGGAGCCTGCCAAAGATGAGGCTATTACGGCTCGCCTTTAGGTGTCCTCCTTGGGATAGCGTCATTTAAGGAACGAGGGTCAGCACAACGTAAAAAAAACTGGAAAAAAAAAATCGCAGGAGCCTGCCGTAGATGAGGCCATTATGGCTCGCCTTTAGGTGTCCTCCTATTGATAGCGTCATTTAAAGAACGAGGGTCAGCGCAACGTAAAAAAAAATGCAAATCAAAACCGAAATAAAAAACCAGAGGAGCCTGCCGAAGATGAGGCCATTACTGCTCGCCTTTAGGTGTCCTCCTCGGGATAGCGTCATTTAAAGAACGAAGGTCAGCACAACGTCAAAAAAAAAAAAAAAAAACCAAGGGAACCTGCCGAAGATGAGGCCATTACGGTTCGCCTTAAGGTGTCCTCCTCGGGATAGCGTCATTTAAAGAACGAAGGTCAGCACAATGTAAAAAAAAAAAAAAAAACCAGTAAAATAAACCCGAGGAGCCTGCCAAAGATCAGGCTATTACGGCTCGCCTTTAGGTGTCCTCCTTGGGATAGCGTCATTTAAAGAACGAGGGTCAGCACAACGTAAAAAAAACTGGAAAAAAAAATCGCAGGAGCCTACCGTATATGAGGCCATTATGGCTCGCCTTTAGGTGTCCTCCTCGTGATAGCGTCATTTAAAGAACGAGGGTCAGCGCAACGTAAAAAAAATGCAAAGAAAAACCGAAAAAAAAAAACCAGAGGAGCCTGCCGAAGATGAGGCCATTACGGCTCGCCTTTAGGTGTCCTCCTCAGGATAGCGTCATTTAAAGAACGAGGGTCAGCACAACGTAAAAAAAAAAATCCAAAGTAGCCTGCCGAAGATGAGGCCATTACGGCTCGCCTTTAGGTGTCCTCCTCGGGATAGCATCATTTAAAGAACGAAGGTCAGCACAACGTAAAAAAAAAAAAAAACCAAGGGAGCCTGCCGAAGATGAGGCCATTACGGTTCGCCTTTAGGTGTCCTCCTCGGGATAGCGTCATTTAAAGAACGAGCGTCAGCACAACATAAAAAAAACCAGTAAAATAAACCAGAGGAGCCTGCCAAAGATGAGGCTATTACGGCTCGCCTTTAGGTGTCCTCCTTGGGATAGCGTCATTTAAAGAACGAGGGTCAGCACAACATAAAAACAACTGGAAAAAAAAAATCGCAGGAGCCTGCCGTAGATGAGGCCATTATGGCTCGCCTTTAGGTGTCCTCCTCGTGATAGCGTCATTTAAAGAATGAGGGTCAGCGCAACGTAAAAAAAATGCAAAGAAAAACCGAAAAAAAAAACCAGAGGAGCCTGCCGAAGATGAGGCCTTTACAGCTCGCCTTTAGGTGTCCTCCTCGGGATAGCGTCATTTAAAGAACGAAGGTCAGCACAACGTAAAAAAAAAAAAAAAAAACCAAGGGAGACTGCCGAAGATGAGGCCATTACGGTTCGCTTTAGGTGTCCTCCTCGGGATAGCGTCATTTAAACAACGACGGTCAGCACAACATAAAAAAAAAACCAGTAAAATAAACCAGAGGAGCCTGCCAAAGATGAGGCTATTACGGCTCGCCTTTAGGTGTCCTCCTTGGGATAGCGTCATTTAAAGAACGAGGGTCAGCACAACGTAAAAAAAACTGGAAAAAAAAATCGGAGGAGCTTGCCGTAGATGAGGCCATTATGGCTCGCCTTTAGGTGTCCTCCTCGTGATAGCGTCATTTAAAGAACGAGGGTCAGCACAACGTAAAAAAAAATACTGAAAAAAAAACCAGAAAAAAAAACCAGAGGAGCCTGCTGAAGATGAGGCCATTTCGGCTCGCCTTTAGGTGTCCTCCTCGGGATAGCGTCATTTATAGAACGAAGATCAGCGCAACGTAAAAAATAAAAATAAAAAAAACTGCAAAGAAAAACCGAAAAAAAAAAAACCAGAGGAGCCTACCGAAGATGAGGCCATTACGGTTCGCCTTTAGTGTCCTCCTCGAGATAGCTTCATTTAAAGAACAAGGGTCAGCACAACGTAAAAAAAAAATCCAAAGTAGCCTGCCAAAGATGAGGCCATTACGGCTTGCCTTTAGGTGTCCACCTCGGGATAGCGTCATTTAAAGAACGAGGATCAGCACAACGTAAAAAAAAAAAAACAGGAGGAGCCTACCGAGGATGAGGCCGTTACGGCTCACCTTTAGGTGTCCTCCTCGGGATAGAGTCATTTAAAGAACGAGTGTTAGCGCAACGTAAAAAAAAAAACTACAAAGAAAAATTGAAAAAAAAAAACCAGTGGAGCCTGCCGAAGATGTGGCCATTACGGTTCGCCTTTAGGTGTCCTCCTCCGGATAGCGTCATTTAAAGATCGAGGATCAGCACAACGTAAAAAAAATGAAAAAAAAATCGAAAAAAAAACAGAGGAGACTGCCTAAGATGAGGCCATTATGGCTCGCCTTTAGGTGTCCTGCTCGTGATAGCGTCATTTAAAGAAGGAGGGTCAGCACAACGTAAAAAAAAAAGAAAAAAAACCGAAAAAAAAAAAACCAGAGGAGCCTGCCGAAGATGAGGTCATTACGGTTCGCCTTTAGGTGTCCTCCTTAGGATAGCGTCATTTAAAGAACCAGGGTCAGCACAACGTAAAAAAAAAATCCAGAGTAGTCTACAGAAGATTAGGCCATTAGGGTTTGCCTTTAGGTGTCCTCCTCGGGATTGTGTCATTTAAAGAACGAGGGTCAGCACAACGTAAAAAAAAAAAAACCCAGAAAAAAAAATCAGAGGAGCCTGCCGAAGATGAGGCCATTACGACTCGCCTTTTGGTGTCCTCCTCGGGATAGCGTCATTTAAAGAACGAGGGTCAGCACAACGTAAAAAAAATGCAAAGAAAAACCAAAAAAAAAAAACCAGAAAAGCCTTCCGAACATGAGGCCATTACGGCTCGCCATTAGGTGTCCTCCTCGGGATAGCGTCATTTAAAGAACGAAGGTCAGTGCAACGTAAAAAAAATGCAAAGAGAAACAGAAAAAAAAAACCCAGAGGAGCCTGCCGAAGATGAGGCCATTACGATTCGCCTTTAGGTGTCCTTCTCGGGATAGCGTCATTTAAAGAACGAGGGTCAGCACAACGTAAATAAAAAATCCAGAGTAGCCTGCCGAAGATGAGGCCATTACGGCTCGCCTTTAAGTGTCCTCCTCAGGATAGCGTCATTTAAAGAACGAGGGTCAGAACAACGTAAAAAAAAAGTCCAGAGTAGCCTGCCGAAGATGAGGCCGTTACGGCTTGCCTTTAGGTGTCCTACTCCGGATAGCGTCATCTAAAGAACGATGGTCAGCACAACGTAAAATAAAATAAATAAAATAAAAAAAAAAAAAAAAACCAGAGAGCTGCCGAAGATGAGGCCATT